>NC_056731.1:176270281-176570281 GCF_019279795.1 Protopterus annectens | reverse complement strand
CTGAACCCTGTGGTACTCCACTTATCACTGGTCTGAAGTCGGATTTGGAGTCTGCTACTTTCACAGTGTGGGTTCTGTCAGTGAGCCAGTTGGTAACCCATCCTCTGACACAGGGATTTATACCTAGTTTAGTGAGTTTATCTATAATTCCAGAGTGGGGGATGGTGTCAAATGCTTTGGCAAGATCTAGATAGGCTGTGTGAACCACCTTACCCTTGTCTACGGCTTTGGTGACTGCTTCAAAGAAGTCTATCAGGTTTAGGAGACTTGATCTGCCTTTTACAAACCCAAACTGGGTGGGGTCCAGAGTTTGGAGATTACCAATGTCTTTGTTTATAAGTTCCATGATGATACGTTCCATGGCCTTGCAGACCAGGCTCGTCAGGCTAATGGGGCGGTAGTTCCCGGAGTCCGTGGTGGCTCCCCCCTTGTGAAGTGGGATAACTGTCACTGTGCACCATTCAGCAGGCACAAAGCCTGAGGTGAGGCTATGATTGAACATGGTACTTAGGTGGGGTGCCAGTTCGTTCTGTAGTTCATGTAGAACGCAGCCTGGGATATTGTCTGGTCCCATGGATGCTGTGTTCTTGGCTTTGGAGAGTGTGGTTTTTACCTGTGCAGCTGTGATTACAGGAACTTTGCATTCTTCCGGTATAGAGATGGGCTCTTTAGGGGGTGAGGGGGGGGTAAAGTTAGCACTGAACCTATCTGCCAGGATGTTGGCAATATCAATTGGGTCTGTATATTTAGTGCCATTGTGCTGTAACTCAGAGTAGATATGAGTGTTACCACTGAGATTATTGACATAGCTATAGAATGCTTTGTGGTTGCCTTTAGAATCAGTGGCGATTTTGTTTTTGTTACTAGCTTTGGAGGATTTTATCAGGGATCACAGCTTCTTACTGAGGCTGACCAGTAAGCTCCTCCACTCATGGGATTTTACTTTCTTTTGCAACAGTTTCTTCCTTCTGTTGTACAGTTTGTTTATGGCAGGGGACCACCAGATTGGCTTCCTTTTTTTGTAGGATAGCGTCTTGGTTCTGTTTGGGATAGCATGATCCATGCACTCATGTAAGTGCTTATAAAGTGCAATTGTGTAGGATTCAGTAGTCGTAACTGTATTGTCCATCTGCATGGGTGTCATGAAGTTCACCACTTCTGTCTTAAGAAGCATGGATTTGGCTTTGGAGAAATTTTTTACCATGCTTTCCTTAATGGGGGGTGGAGGCAGGATGTGGATATCTAGGGTAATTAGCTGATCGGACCAATGAGGCGTTGACTTCAGGTGTGGAACACCGGTCACTCATGTTGGTAATGACTACATCTAGGATATTGTTGCCCCTGGTGGGGGTGTGGATAAGTTGATCCAGGGCATTGACGTTTATGAATTCCAGAAAGTGTTGAGCGAAGGAGTTGGTACAGGAGTAGTTTTCCCAGTTAATGGTGGATTACTTGAAATCGACCATTATTAGGGTGTTTGGTTGAACCCTAATATTTTCCAGTACATCAAGAAAAGAGGAGTGGGATTCCCGGGGCATGGTGGGTGATCTGCAGCAAGCTACAGTTTGGATTGCAGTTTTGCCCAGAGTTAGTTGCACTTGGATGACCTCTGCTGCATTATGCTGAGCAACTAGCCTGTAGGTGTGGTTATCCTTAATGAATATGGGCACACCTCCACCTTTGGTGTTCCAGTCCAGGTTACATGGCCGAAAAGTGCGGTATGAGTTATAGCCTGGTAGTGCAGGGGTGCTCTCTGGAGCCTTGAACCAGGTCTCAGTCACTGCACAGATATCAATGTTCTCCATTTTAAGGAGTGCCTCGAGTGAGTGCATTTTGAGATTTAGACTTCTAGCATTGAGTAGCATCACCCTCAGTTTTTCCTTGCCTGTTCCTGTTACAGTGGTGAATTTGGCATTTGAACCTTGCCTAAAAAAGGCACTATAGGGGCGGTGAGAACCTTAGCCAGTATCCGGAATCCCGGGGGTGACAGGTGCAGGCCATCTCTGGCAAAGCATCGCGGTCTGTCGACCATGTCATGCCAGGCAGACAGGTACTGGATCCCTTTAAAATGGCACCAGAAGCTTAGCCAATTGTTGAAGTCAATCATTTTGTCCTTGTACTGTGGCATCATTCTGGGTAATGGCAGAATGCTACTCAGGGCTAGGGTCATACCTGTCTGGGCTACAAGATCGGAGAGCTCTTCCATGTCTCTTTTCATGTAGTCCAGGGAGGTACATCTCAGGTCGTTCACACCAACATGGACAATGACAGAGTCATATTTGTACTTGTGGAGTGACCTGAGTGCGTGGGTTATGTGGCAGATCCTGGCACCCGACAGGCAGCTGACAGTAACCTTCTCCTTGTTTAGCCTGGTGAGTGGGACATCAGTGTGCCTGACTATAGAGTCACCTATGACTAGTGTGTTGGGTACGTTGTTTTGCCTTATTGGCTGTGGTTGAGTGGCACACTGAGTCTGTGGGCTATGTGCCATTTGGGTTGTGTTGGGGGGGGTGGAGGTTGCTTGCATTTCTGCTATGGAGGTCTCTGTTGCTTGAGCAGATTACTATTGAGAGCCTCCGCAAATGTTTTTTTGTTTCTATGTGTGGATTTTGGTGGTGTAGATTTAGTGAGACTATGTGATGAGTGTGGTGTGGTGCAAGTGTTTACCTTCTCCTCTTGACTGTCAAGTTCAGTCTTGATTGGAGAGAGCTTTACCTCCAGTTTGGCTAGATAAGTGCATCTCTCACAGGTTGTAGTGTTGGGTGGTAGGAGGAGAGGGTTGTCTGTGTACATGAGGCAATTTCTACATTGCCCCAAGATGCCCAGATTCATCAGATAGACAGGAGAGAACACTGGGAGCTGACCCTTGGATATGCCTGAATAAAAAACTATTTTCCTCTAGATAAGTGATGAAAATGAGTACAAAAGCTGTTTTTCTCTAAGCAAGTGAGGAAAGTAAGTACCAAAATTGTTTTCCTCTAGGTAATGAGGAAGGTTGAGTGCTGTAGTAATTAGTAGGTTATTTAGTGCTTACAAGTTATGAACAAATGCTGATCACGAATAAGCAAATTCAAGTGCTAAAACTAAGAATCTGTATCTGGACTAAACTAGTTACAGGAAAGGGGGGAAACACATGCAAATGCAGACTTTTAAATCAGAAAGTTGGAATCAGTTGCAATGGAAAGGATACATTGCTGGCAATCAACTGGCAGTGCCTATCTTTGTGACAATATACACATCATAATGAAAGTGAACTTAAATCTATGATAATGAAGAATGCTGGAAATGCAGAATAAAGCAGCCATATATTTATGACTAGCATCTCAAATGGATGCATATGCATACCAGTCAGTCCCACAGCACTCTCGGTGTGTGTGTGTGTGTGTGTGTGTGTGTATAGCACACACACACACACACACACACACACACACACACACACACACACACACACACACACACACACACACACAATGGCCATGACAGTCTCTGGGAAATTGAGCACAGTAAAATGCACCCTAGGGTTCAGTAAAATCCTCTCTGCTCATAATTGCACAATATGGGATGGTCAATAAATGCATAAAAGCAATGGTGAGACAATGTGATTCAGAGACAGGTATGGCCACATTGTCAGCTCATTACCATGTCCCTGAATAAAACACTAATGCTGTCACACCTGAACATGCTAATGTTCTTTCTAGAGGCTAATGCATTGTGTTAACAAGGGCACTGTCCTACTCACACACACACACACACACACACACACACACACACACACACACACACACACACACACACACACACACACACACAATCTCACATCCACTCATCAACAAACAAGCCCCCTCCCACACTCGATCGCACCCATGAAAACAGTCACAGCCTTACACTTGCACAAACAAACCAAAACATACACACACTTATCTAGACTTTCAGTTTGCTCTCTACCTGTCCCCCTCAATATGATCACCCATGCAGACATGCACACTCACGCACACGCATACACACGTGCACACACGTGCATGCACACGAGTACACACATGCACGCACACACTTATGCAGCCTCATTCATGCACCTACAGACATCCACATATGCATCTGTATGTTAACACACGCCACACCCTCATACCTTTGCTGAACTTACCTACACTGAGAGTAGTCACACAGGAGTGATTGGGTGACCAACAGGTTTTGGCGACAGTCACTTTTCCTCCTAGAGTTAAATTTTACTTGTCTGTGCTGAGCAAATGTGGACCAGTGGACATTTCTAGGGGACAGCACATGGAAAATTAGAATTAGCTGGCTCCCCAGACTGCTGCATTAGCATGTGGCTTTGCCATTGAGACCAGTGTCTGAGCCTGAGGCCCCTAGAAGGGTAAAACCACAATGCTAAAGTGGTATGTGAATTAGAAATGCTTAGTGTGATCCAGAAACCATCAAAGTGCAGGTTTCTGCATCGCACTAAGACTTTCTGAAACCCAGTGACATACTTTTGTGTACTTTAATACAGCCCTTCTATGCATTCTGTTTCATGTAACATGTCTTCATATTACTGCTTTAAGAATCACCAGCAGCATTACAGTTTTAATTAAAAAAAACACGAGTGACTTTACTCGAGGCATCTTGAATACGTTCAAGTTATGTACATCTGCATAATTTTACTGGTAAACTCTCTGTTACACAAACCCCATACAAATTAAATTGTCCATAAATGCCTTGTAGCACAAGGCAACAGTTAGCCAATATTTTTTGTTTTTCCCATTTTGGACTTTAAGGTGCTCACTTTTCATAACTTTCACTCTATCTCCCAGGCCCCACGGTCTCTCTATTCTATATCCTTATTTCATCTGGTCTGTGTTCTCCTGTTTTTTGATGACCACTGCCACTTGGGCTTTTCTCTTTATGTGCAGAGTTCCTCCTCCACTTTTCTTATCTCCAGAACAAGACCTTACTGGTTTCTGTTTTCCATGTAAATGTGGTGGGCCAGGATCTTCTCCACAGTGGGCAAACATGTGACTGCCTTCTCAGTCTGACATCTCTGTAAGTACGGGCCCTGTACCACATTCTACACCTAAATGTCACAAAGTACACAAGCCCACGGTGTTAGCTGGAAGCATAATCAGGGTGAACGTCTGTCTAATAAACAAATATCTAAATAAAGAGTTCATTGGTTCCCCACCCTATATTATACTGATATGTAATAAATTGTGGCTGTTCATGCACAAGATGTCTGGAAGTACAGTATTAGCTGGAAGTGTGTGTCATTCTCTCATCCGGTTAGATCTCTTTAGTTTCCAGCTGCACAGTGAAGGAATCTAAACTGGTCGCTTTACCTGAAAATGCCCTCGGTCATTATCTAAAAAGCACGCGGATGTGAATAGGTCAGCTGAGGCACACCCCTTTTGTCAGTGCAGAATAATGATACCATCTCCTCATTTCACAGCAGTAATGACAGCTGCATTACTGAAATATCTAGAAAAGGTTCAGATAACAGCTGTAGCACATTTCACTAAGAACATTGTTCTAGTTGTGTCTCCATACTCCACAGCTATTGCCCTTCACCATCACATTTTTGAGGGTGGGTTCTATTTTCCCAGTAGCCAGCTAATGAACCACAGAAAGAAAGTAAACCTGGATCTACTGCCTATGTCTATGTCATCCTGTGCATGGTGATAGACTTTGTTCACAACCCCACCAATATATGTTATAATAAGTTTAAAATATCTACTCCCCAAGCTCCTTGTTGTTGGACCTCTCCCACCTTGTGCTGTACTGTCATTCTTACAGAAGCAGTCACATTCAGGTAGTGCAGAACACACAGACTGCCATGCTGTATGTAGTACTGCAGTTTGATAGATTGTGCTACACACTTCGTGTACATTTTGAACATTTTAAATGTGCACTAAACATACTCAATTCAACATATGTGAAACTTAAGAGCCCACAGGTTATAGCATATCATTAACACAATGCTAGTCATGAACCACATACCTGCTATAGCTGTGGATTTGAATGGATCTGCTGTGACTCAAGAAAACATGGCGAACTACATCACGCATCCTGCCAGTCTTGACATGTTTTATGCACTGCATCCTCCTAAAGTAATAGCATCTGTATTACTTTGTTTGACAGCAGTGATACTACTTATGCTTTTTATATAGGTAAAATAGTAAGAAATCAGCACTAGTCTGAAGAAAAACAGTTAAAGTTATTTAATCTTGTGTTTCATACCTCCCAACCTGTTAGAGCTAGAAATCTGGACAAAGACATAAATAACAGGGGACAAAGGCTGAAAAACAGGGACATTTTTTAAATATTGTTCTTACAAACTTAGAAAGTTGATAGGATAACAGGTTTTGCATTAGCAAGAATTTTCTGAAGGGTATGAAGTCTGTAACTCAAATGTCTGTCATTATTTTATTACTTCAGCCCTCAATGATTTGTCAGTGGTTTGCCAGAAAACTGCAATTTTATGAGGAAATAGACCAAAATATGAGGCAAAAATCTGGCATTCTGCAAAAATCTGGACAGCTGAGAGGTATACTATCTTTATAAAATATTATGTAACTACTGACACATACTGCATGTCGTCCACAAAAAAATGGTATTGATTATACAGGTGAGCCAAGAGAACTCATTTTTCTGAAAAGAAAATGGAAGTGAAATCTTGACAATTAAAGTAAGAAGCAGCACTGGGAACAATGTGCTATAAAAAGATTAAGATTGTGTTCTAATTAAGTCAGGTCAATTTAGCATGGCTTATACAGAACAATGTTCAGGAAGGTGCTTTGTCCTAGTCACAGCTGTATAAATCAGCATTTTTAGACTGTATTAAGACACTCCTAAAAGACTGATAAAGATTCTGTTCACTGAAATGAAGGAATTGTGATAAATGACCATCTCTCAAACTTGTCTCCATACGCAAAATGAGAAAAATAGCATAATAATAATTTTTTGCTACAGTTCCACTTGTTAAAACAACCTTTGCTGAACTGAAAGGTGGTCCCAGAGAAATGAACAAGTAGCTCTCATATAATCAGCCATCAACCGGCCCTTTCTGGTTACTTGTCTGGTACTTTTCCTTTACTTATTTAATACTTAGTTATATGTTTTGGTTACTACTGGAAAAAAAAACATCAGTCAAATAACCGTTTTAAATCTGACAGGTGCCACTTGGTAAAGCAAGGGGCTGCTGTATACTGCAATTCTGCATGTTGTTGTCACTACCCACCTAGCAGATCTAGAAAATAATTTAGATTTTAAACAGTGCTGCCACACGCATCAGTGTATTTCATCCTTTCTTACTGCTGCTATGAGACAGCAAAATATTTATCTTTATTTACTGGGAAACCCTGACTGAGATAAAACCTTATTTCAACGGGAGGCCTGGGAAGAAAAGCTCCATATTTAACACCAGTTTTGACAAATACATGTACATAACATACAGTTACATGATAGAAGAAACACAAAATATAGGTACGTATACATACATGAGAGGAAAAGCTTTACAAAAACTAACAAATATTTAAAAAAAGAGCATATACATAGCTTGCATAGGCATATACAGTGTTGAACATTCATTAGAAATACAGTAGGTACAGGGTTGTATATAGCAAAGAGAGAGATAACATTGCAAAATACACTGTAATTTGTGATTTCTAGCTCTTAAAATAATGACAAGAGGCAGCTTAACTATGGAAATATTAAAAAGGGGGGAAGGTGGTTGATAATGTAAAATAGAGTCACTGTGAAAGTATCCTTACATTTAAGATTGAGAAGTAAAGTAATTAGCAAAGTGAAAATGGTTGGGGCTACTTAGACTGTTAGAAGGTGTATTAGTTTTTGATAGATGAGGAGAAAGAGTGATTAAACTGTACTGTTTTTCCTGATGAAGCCTTTTAACTTTTTGTGAAGCTCCTAGTGATATGACCTGCATTCTGTTTTAGCTCTATTCAGATTTAAGTAAGTCTGATAGGGCCAGCCTGTTGGAGCTGGGGGCAAGGTACCTATCAGGATCAGGATTGGTGGTAATCTGACTCTGAATAGCTGTCCAGGATTCCAGGAGTCATAAGTGGGAACAGAGAAAATGAATAGTAGAGGTGGGCACATTTCTCTTAGGTGACAGGTGAGGATATCTTTAACTTTCCTACAATGACACAACTGGTGGAGACAAGGAGAGCTGACAAGTGTATCAAAGGCATCAGATCAGTTCAGAAAATCCCTTAGCTTGTCCTTACAGCACGGAAGATGGAGTCCTGAATATGACCCAGGTGACCAAGGTTTGATTAGTAACCCTGGCACTGGAGGTGATAGGTGGGGGAGGAAGGATAAGAGTGAAGGGAGTGGCCATGGGTGCAGAGGTATGAGCATACTCAGTGCACTCTTGGTGGCGAAATGTCTTAGGTGGAGACTAGGAAATCACCACATGTTTCAGAGGGAATGATGGGGCTCTCTGACAGAAAACACCCTTTGCAGATCTGAACGGATACCCTTTGCTGCAACCCATTTTATGTCCCCTTTTTGATGCTTTGCAGGGGTTGTGGGGGATAGGGTAGCATACATAAATCTCAGACCACCCCAATGGCTGTTTGAATGATGACCCCTCCCAGTTGAATGACCACAAAGTGGTAAAAGCCGTAAGCTTTCATCTTGTTCCACAAGACTTCTTTAGACTGAATAAACCAACAATTCAGCCATATTTAAATACTTACAAAATCATATGAATCAATTGATCAGTTAATTATTAATGTTTTAACCCTTTTCTTTTTAGGTATGTTGCAAACTCTTCTCTGTTATTCAAACCAGGTGGATAACAAGCATTTAACTTGACCTGCCACAAGTATTCTCTCCAATTTAACTCATCTTCAGCATTAAATAACCTTTGATTGTCTTCTATTTGATCTAAGCCTTACACTTGCTTGTCTTATAATGCTTACTGAGCACATTGCTTTTGTCACATATGGATATTGCGTACTTGTGTTCATACATTCTTCCATATAACTCTCTAATAGTGTGACCAGTGTAAAAAGACATGCAAGAATTACGTTACTAAATAAACCACAAATTTCGATTTACACGTATACTGACCCTTCCCAGTTGACTCTTGCAATGTTGATTGGGAACAAATAGGTACTGAGCAGGAGGGTCTGGTGATCAACAGACATTGGGAACAAAGAGAAAAAAAATCAGTTCAGCAGACCTCTCCTGACGAAGCAGAACTGGTCAGCAAGAGTACATGAAATCCTGATGAAAATAAGAAATCTGACATAGATGATCCTCCTTGCTAGATCGATGGCTTAGTATTACTTCACCAATCAAAATTCACTTTCTCTTTTTAGAAAAATCCCACATTCAGGAACATCTGCATGCTTGGCTGGTGTACACTGTGGCACAAAGGAATGGCCACATAAACATTCTCATTTCAAAACCCCACCTATTTATTTTTTGCCTCTTACACATTTCAGGCCCTGACCCCTGCTGTCATCAGTAAAATCCTGCATTGATATGACTAAGCAGCATAACAACCATCAGTGTAGCTACTGAATTGCTAGCAAAGACTTGCAACAGCATCACCTGAGAAGACAAATTATACATACATAAAAGACTACAAAAATACTTAACGCACGAGGCGGCGAGACTTCAAGAAAGGTTTTAAGGATATTAAATAGTACAACATCCTTAAAACCTTTCTTGAAGTCTCACCACCTAAGGCGTTAAGTATTTTTATAGTCTTTTATGTATGTATAATTTGTCTTCTCACACACATATACATATATGCTTTTAATATATTTTTGACGTGTCTTTTTATGCCTTAATATGCCTTTATATGAGTTTTAGATTAATCTTTATGAAGAATTTTTGTTCCAGATGATTGTCTTAGTACTTTTTAGATAGTAACATGTTTTTTAAGAATTTGCCTGTATATGGTTTTATGTAAATATATTCTGATGTATATTCTAATAGATATTGTGTATATAGGTTTTCCTGTATATATATTTAGAGATGTTTATTTATACTTTCACACATGCATATTTATGGACTGGCTTTTTAAAATTTTAGATATAATTTACTATAGCATTCTCTGACTAGAACATTAGCTTGCTTTAATTGTATAATTGGAACATTTGATTCCTATCAGCTGATAGCTAACATGTGATATAAACTGGTTGGAGAGTTGTTCAGTTTGTCTGATGAAGCGACAAGAGTAGTCATGAAAGCTCTAACGTTATCCTATTTTTATTTTTTATTTTTTGTTAATAAACGTGGTGGTTGTGTAAGTTAGGTGCACAAATATCCCTGAATTTGCGATCCATGAAAAATGTCTAATTCAGAATTCAGAGAAATAATACATGACCAAGGGTACATCAAGGAAGGACCTCTCACAGATCAAAAGATAATAATGTTTCTGGCATTCACTTTGAATGTCTGCAAACAACTCTAGGCTTGTCACAACTCATGAGGTTAATTTCTCTGAATTATTGTGGCTTCATATCTCATGGTAATAGGGTCTATATCAGTTTGTCAAATGCTTAAGTGAATCACTAATCATCGAACCCTACTGAGTGAAAGCTCAATTAAGTGAATGGTCATTTCCACAAAATATTACCTAGGGAAAGGACAAGGTTAACCATCACTGGGGATTTGCCCTTTTCCTCCACTGTAGTGAGATCTTGGAGTTGGTATACATAGTTAGAGGGGTGCGGGGAGTGAAGCCCCCCACTTTGCAGGGTTTAAATGTTGTTGTATTTGTTCCGGTCAGTAGCTGACCTACAAGTTTTTTTCCCTTGGAAATTTTTGGCTGAAATGTTCATTCACTTAATTGAGCTTTCACTGATTTGAGTTAGATGATTAGTGATTCACTCAATTAAGCTTTTGACAAAGTAATATAGACCCTGGTAAGAGGTACAGTGGATCCCCCCCCCCCCAGATAGCTGTTGTAGGGGAATAAAGCATAGTATTCTGAGTGTTTTTGTATCATTTTGCTTCCATTCAAAGAAACAGTATTAGGAAGGAAACCTTTGAGGGCTCAAATGCCAGTTGTTTCTGACTGTATTATTGGCCGTTAATTATATATGTTGCAGAAGTGGGAGAAGTAAACCTCACCTTTGACTGAATGATGCTTCTCTGAGAGGAGTTCAATGATCAAGAAACTACTGTATGTTCCCCTGTTGAGTAGGGGATGGTAGGATGGCATAAAAAGGCCATTTGCCCCATAGCATTATTATGCTAAGAACCTCACCATCAAAACATGTCCAGACAGGATAACAAATAAAAACAGGTGGTAGAAATGTCCAGTCATTTAAGGGATGTAGGAAGCAGGAGTGATGGGAAAATTGGAATCCACATCTGGTGAGAGTAAAATGCCATTATACCCTCTAATGCTCAGATATCAGTGCAAAGTTCTGCTTCTGGGAACCGCAAACACATCTTCAGCCTATAGCCTATAAATTCTTTCAGCAAGGCATCTAGTTTGATTGCTGGAACTCCATCTCCTAAAAATTCAGTTAATGAGTGTATGCAGTCCCACACTAGAAAGCATTAATCTTCAACATCTTGATGGTGGGAGTCTTTGTAGTGTATCAGAACTGGGCATTTGTACAATGAGACAATGCACCCTTTAGCTCCACTTTGGTTCTTATAACAATCTAAAAGGCTACATGACATGTTATTCTTTCAAATTTTCTGTGTCTCCTACCCCATTTTGGAAGTATGTACTGGATATCCAGTTTTCTGCCAACTTGCCTTTCAGCTAGAATGTTCAGCTGCTCTGGAGCTCAGAGGGAACTGAAGAGGACAGTATGCTTATTTAATGGTAGTGGAAGCCAGCAAACGTGAGGGTATATGCTCTTAAACCTTTAGAAGTTATTATATGAGTCAGAGCTAGCAACTCGGCATGTAAAAATCTGCTGCCAATCATTAGCGGACCGGAGTTCCGCTGTGGCGACCCCTAACCGGGGAAAGCCGAAAGGCACAACAACAACATTGTTTCCTCAAGTAGTTGTTTTTTTCTGAAACATTTTTACTATTTGTATTTCCTGGATCTTTTAAGTCAAATTATCTCATATCCATGTCCTATTGTCAATAATCTGGTGTTTGCTATATTGCCATCCCAGAAGGTGTATTGATAATGGTAGGGATTAATTACGATCTAAACTGCCCTCCCCTTCACTGTCAAAACTGGATACTAAACTGGCTGCATGGTAATGTGAAGAAATATGAGAGATCTATAACAACAGGCAACATGACATGCAACTACAGAGGACCCATAGGGAACCATGCATACCTTACTGGGGTGGGATATACTCACTGCTGCTGAACCATCTCCTGATTGTGCCACCATGTTGCCTCATGGAAAACATAGGTGTAAATGTCATAATTATAAATGCATTAGCTAAGGCTCTTTAACTAATCATCAGTGAATGTATACTTGCCAAATATCCAAATGCAATAGCATCTTGATTAAAAACCAGAGCTATTACCCATTGGTACTAAACAGCATCACCAGAATACATTGACCTGGGTAGGTGTCTATTCTAGGTGATGTAAGTACCAGCAATGGCCAAGAAACAGTGACTACATATCAGAGTGCATGTGATATCACAGCACTAGTGCAGTTTATTTTCATAGTGTATCCTGCATTGTAGTGCCACAGTGGATACTGTAACTGTATAACTGTATGGCCATAGTCACAGAATATCCCCAAATCCAGTGTGACAGCAACACATAGGTATATCCCCAAACAGCAGCTCATAGCAAAAGCATGCAGTAGAGCATCATGTTGCATAACCATGTGAACAATATAACTGACACTTGTGATGAAGCAAGGCATCCAGGAATACAACAGCACACTAATAATTCAGACCACATTCAGCAACACAGCATGATATTCAACATGTGGCAAATGCATCAACTTACTGTTATTTTTTTCCCTATAACACTATAATTTGCAGGATATGGCATAAACAAGACAGGTACTTACTAAAAAGATCTGGCCCTCTTCATCTGCCCTGAGCTCCTAGTGGAGCTGAGGTTAGTGTTGTGACACCCGGGCACTGGCCCAGTAATCAAGGAGCCTCAATCCTCACCACTAACACCAGTAAGGGATGTGCACATTGGGAGGATAACAAGTACACATACAGTTAAGTACAATTTCCCTTAAGAGCACACAGAGATCACAGTCAGTCTGGGGCTGGTTTCTCCCTTTCTCTATGGATCCCCAGTAAGACTCCCCACTGGTACAGCTATAGGGTTCAGATCTCAGCCTAATAGTCAAGCCAAAAGCCCGAGTACCCTCTCTGTCCAACCAGTGCTTCATGTTCCTGCTCAAGTAGCTGACATACACACACTTTGAGATTTGATTTATATACAAACACACAGACACTCCTGGGGAAGGCTGGCACAGGTTCACGAGCTATGCCCCTTCTGCCTAGGCTATAAGGTAGCAATTACTGCCACCAACTACTCTTATCAGCTACTCTAAAGGCCCTTAAAAAAGGGTGTCTAATTCTACTGTGCAATGTTATTATTATCCAATTGGTAAGTGTGACTGAGACTTGAAGGCTATTTAGGAGTCGCTTGTACAGTATCACCAAATGCATGCAAGTACTCTAAGAAATTAAATATCTATACACAAAACAATCACAGTTAAAAGGTTTAAAATATTTAATAATAAATAATAAAAAGACAAGACAATACTCATTAATTCAACACAGTGACAGCAGAGAGTTCAGAAATCACAGGAGATACTTTAAAACAACATTGTAGGACAGTCTGACATAAATATAGAAAACAGCTAGACTAATCTTACTATATTCCTATCTATCTCTAAGAGAAATACTAAGATCTAAGTCTTAGTTACAGAGCAAAGCAAGTGCTGGTGAGATGATGTGTTCAGGTTCAGAAACAAATACAAAATGCACTTATTTCCCACTGAGATAGTTCTTAAATCGATAATAAACATTACTGCTGACTCATCTCAGATTCCATCATTCTTGTCACCTCTGATTTAGTTCCCAGGCTAACAGAACTTAAAATGTAACATTTCTTTGTGATCTGCAGCTGCCAGGAAGTCACCAAGCAATAAAAGATATTTTACATGTGAAACCTAGTAATTATCTCTGGCTTAAAACTATAGAAAGTAATTCCTAGCCCAGACATCCTATCTCTTAGCTTGAGATCACACACAGTCATAAAATTCTTTACTTATTAGCTTATATTCTTAGAGTTTGCAAGTTAATTCTGTATGTCCCAGTTTCTACCATGAAAACATATAGTACATAGGCATAGAGTTCATGCACATTTTCTGCTTTCTTCCAGGAGGGTGCACTGTGGTTACATTTTTGAAGCTCAGCGTATAACACAGTTTTGTTACATTTGTGAAACAAGCCTGTGGATCATATTAATATTTACTATGACATAGAATTATTTACAAAATTCTAGGACGAAATGGAAGGCTTCCTTGCCCAACCATCTGGATGTCACATTACTTCTAGTAGGCATAATTAAACCAACAGCAAAACTGCTTCAAGTAGTCAGAGACAGCTAGCAATGTGCCAGGCTAGATAAGTCAATGCTCTAATGAGCTTGTGGCAGCTGCAAAATGACACCTGCATGACATGTGCTTATACAATAGGAGGTACCAGTGTTACAGATAACAGCATGTGGGTTATGAGAGAATATTATATAAGGCACACACAGATGTATCCAAGTATATTACAGATGATAAACGTGTGGATCAACACACTGAATTTCACTGCCAATCTCTATTAAATAAATGCTTTATTAAAATGTGTTGTGTAGTCTAAGTGTGTTGTATGTATGTATGCGCGTCTCACTTCTTTGTACAGATTTGCATTGCAGAAAAATATAGAAATGTGAAAATTTAGTGTCAAAGTGTATTATATTTCACATACCCTTCAGCTGCAGAGTATTGCACTGTACGTGTGGCTATTGATGTAATCCAGCCTGGGATTAGTCAGCATCTCAGCAGCATCTGTATTGTTAGTATTAAGGATCACTGTTTAGCAGCTTTGACAACTATTGTTTTAGCAGTTGGTTATAACATGTCCAAGGTGACAAAAGTAACACAGGGGGTGCAGTGTGTACATATGATTCAAATGCATGTACTTTTATATACTCCAGCATTTTCAGTTTTGAAAATGTACATGCAAGAAAAGAATATGAAAGCTTCCTCCCTGCTTTTATTATCTTATTCTTTTCTGTTATACTTTTAAGATTTGAAATGTCACAGATGTTTACAGTGCACAAATTTAAACTTCTGCTGAGCGCCACTGCTAGAATGGATGTAATTTGTAATAGATGCCAATCTATATCCCGTGTTTCAGACAGATAATGGGCTGAGCAAGCATTTACCTAATAAACAAGAAAAAATAAATAAAAAATACACACACACACGTGTGTGTGTGTGTGTGTGTGTGTGTGTGTGTGTGTGTGTGTGTGTGTGTGTGTGTGTGTGTGTGTGTGTATATATATATATATATTATATATATATATATATATATATATATATATATATATATATATATATATATATATATATATATAAAAAAAAATATATATATATATATATATATATATCCTTAGGATTGGAATGTGTGATATTATTAAGGATGAGCTCAGTGTATTGTTGAACATTATTCCTTAACTTCTTGACAGGACTGAATAAAGATTTGCAGTTTCCATTGTTATCTGTGGTATATTTAAGTGTGTACTCTGCTTTACATTTTCTAACAGTGTTCTTGAGTTCCTTGCTGGCATGTTTCAGTGCGGCCTTGACGTAGGGGAAATGGGGATTTCTCACAACATTTCACTCTTTTTCCTTCACAGGAGTTCCACCAGAGAGGTTTATTCCTGAATTTACCACTAAATTTAGGGTGGATGGGTATATGCTTTTCTATGCAACTCTTCACATGCTAGTAAAAATTTGAGGTGAATGTGGCAGCCATCTCAGATGGGTCCATTTTCTTAGGATTGTTGGGAATTTTGTGCAGGTGTTCCACAAACTGAAGTACATTTGCCCTGGAGAAGTCCCTAAAGATGTTTTCTTTTGGTTGTGGAGTGGTGTCATTAAGCCTGAAAAGCTGAGCTCCTTATCCAAAAATAGGTCCCAGGTGCAACTATCTGTACTTCCCTTGCAGCTATTTTAGTTGAATAATTCTGTCAACTATGCTATAATCTACCACCACAAACAGTGAAGCTACTTAAAACTAAGCATTTAAGTTTGTACATAAGCTTTTGTTAGGACACCCTATTGTGCTGTTTAGCCACACCCTAGCTAACCACCTTGATATCTAGAATTCAATCCGCAGCTCTGCTTTGCTTATAAATTCCTTCCAAGGCACTGTAGTTTGAGTCTTCACAGCTCAGCTGAGTGACCTCTTCATTTTAATAAAGACAAGCTCACTGGAAATCCCATAAACCAGTGACAGAGAGTACAGGGTGATCTTTTATGCATCTATCTCCAAGAATTTAGAATAACTTAACTTATGGTGTATTAAGTGGTGTTGTCTATAAGATGTGCATAAATGCCATGAAATCGTACTATGCCAATGCCTCTGTTATCATGTAGATGCACCTCACCCACATAAATGATGTATATTGTCTAATGCACTCAAATAATCATATGAAAAAAGTATGCAGTTTTAACTTTCCACTGTGTCTTCTTAAACCTTATCACCTTCCATTTCCCTAAATTTTACCTCCAGACATCTGTCTACCAGTAATTTCACTCCCTGAGCCTGCTGTTACAACCTACATAGCAGCCTGTTGTGAATTTTCTTCCACTGCTGCAGCCTGTCTCTGCTGTTCTGCCCTTTACTTAACACTGCTAAGGCTAAGTGTACTGTTAGCTAAATGTTTGTAAATGGCCTGCAATAATATGATGATTTAAGAAAAAAAAATCACATTTTGGTGTGGGTAATGCAAGGTTTGCCCATGGTTTGTGTGATTTGTTTGTGAAGGCAAAGTAACAAATCTACATGTGAGTAAATCTGCATTCCCCATACCTAAATATGATTCATTGCTACTATAAAATCACATTACTTTGAAATGAAATGTCTCACTGTTTAATGTCACGGTATAACAGAGGTTCATTTTCCTTCACTCCCCTCCTAGGACTAAGACTTTTTCCCTGATACAACTTTGCGGTGTTGCTTTACTGCAGTTTATGCCACTTGAAATAGATAAATGATTACCAATGGAGTATACATGCATCCAGCACTTAGATAAGGATGCTGTGACTCTAGTTTAATAGTATGTGTGGTATCAATCATTTTGATTTAATTTAACAGCTATTTATGGCTTTAGGACATTAAGGCATGCATGTGTGTGTGTTTGTGGAGGGACGGGTGATTTCAGACTTCTTTTCTGGCCCAGTTTCACTCACTGCTCATGCCTGCCCCTACTTCTAACGAGTCCATTTTTATTCTTGTCCCTGTATTTTCATGGAAGAGGCCATCTGAATTCTGCTGTAGCCCTGAATGTGGGCCCTCCCTCTCCAAGGACAGGACAACCTTGCAGTCCACTTCTCCTATGACCACTGGACTCCCTTTCCTTACTTTCTGCTGTCAGGGGGAAGTTGCAAAATGTTGCTGTAATGCTGAAGCTGGTCCATCCCTCTACAGGGAGAGAATAACCTCTTGGTCCATCTCCCCTCAGACTGCCATTTCCTCCACTAAAAAGAAGAGAGAACAAAGGGCAGGCACTACATGTATGGCTCAGGCTGACTAATTTTTGGATGCAAGGGAGTAAAATCCCTAACTGGTTGTAGTGGTATGATGTCACAAGCATTACCACCTGAGTGCCAGCTTACCCAGATCCCCCAGTCACCACTGAAGTGGTAACCTCCTAACAACTAGGGGCATCCATTCCACCCTCTTTAAGGGTATGCTACAGCTGTCAGGAGAAACCATAGTCCCTTCCCCAAGGATGTTGGAGCTAACTCAACCTCAGCTCTCCAACCCCAGCTGGCTCCTCTGGTGCCCAAGTTGCTAACTGAACTTATGTTGACTGGGTCACAGTCAGAGCAGGAATTTTGATTTTACATTGTCTGTATAGTTCAGTTTAGTTTCTCTACTTACCATCACAGAGAAAATGGCACAATACAGCTTTTTTTCTCTGTAGTTCCTGTAATTTCTGCCTAAAATTCAACTAGTTTTGTTCCAATTAATAATAACTCGATTTATACTGAGTGTGTCTACAGGTGAACAACGAATCATCATTGTTCAAGTTTTTGAATGAAAATAAACATTTATTGTATAATTATTATTATATACTGCTTACTTTACATCATACCTCTCATTGCAATCTGTGTGAAACTGCACTGGCTTATTTACAACCCACATCACATACATATCTATGCCCTCTCTGTTTATGCCTTTGAACAGTTCTGATAATAGTCATATGTGCACTTAAAACACACCTCTGTGCCATCCCAGACCTATTTTGCTAGTAATGTTTTAATGTTTATGCTTTTCAGTGTTCTTGTATATAATTTTATTTAGATTGCAAGGTTTAAATAAGTGTTTAAAACAATCTGTTTACTTCACTGACTCTCAATAGCATTACCTGGAAACATATTGCCCATAGCAATCTGTTGTATATGCTAGTTTCATGACTTATTTGATTATCTTACTTGTATCAAGTATCATAGATTTTAATCTTTACAGTAGAGATGTAATATAGTGACTTTAAGCGCATATCTTACTTAATATCTATTTATTCTGTAATATGCATTATGCAGCTACTCTATTTCCATATATAATTATGAATTGCAATGTTGTAACTAAGAATTTGGAATGTGAATATTTATATATACATTTGTGGATTTTTCTGTAATTTGCTTAGAGAGGTTCCCCGACTTTTCTAAGTCAAGCAGGACCTCAGGGAAATGGGCGGCGTCATTGAATGTCAGCATAATGATGATGGATTCCTTCCCTGCAGTCGCTGGTAACCATGTATGGTCCAACACATGCTGCAGTATAATGTTGAAAAACTGGTGCATGATCTATGAGACTGACACCTGCAGAATTCATAGCATGTCCCCTGTAGGTCATTGAAAAATCCCTGTAACTAGGATGGTTAAAGTCACACACACACCTTTCTCTCCAATAGAATGGGCTGTCCATGCATCCCCACTTGATTCTACACATGACTGTTGCAATTTGACTAGCTCTCATATGGCATCCTTAGCCACATGGCAACAGTTAACAATGTACTGGTCAACCAAGTCAGCCAAATGGTGGTATATTAGGTGCTGGTGGTACAAATTGTATTGGTGTAGAGGGCCAAGGTGTACATGCCATGTGCACTTACTCAGTTGGCAGTCAATAACATGCTCTTCTGCTATAGCTGCTGCTATTGCACACATTCTAGCATCCTGTACATTGGTAATTCCTGGTGTTCAGCATAAATGATCACTGTGGTGCTGCACACCTGCCTTATACATTCCTGAATCTCTCTTCCATCTTTGATGGTGTTACTTGCATATTTACCACCTCTCATTTGCATCCAGAGTCTCATTTCCATATCATTATACAGTCATTTGCATACCCTGAATACCACTGGTTTACCTTGAACACAACCTCCCACTTGTGCCTGAATTTCCCCTCTCCACATGTTGGTATTTCCCATGTTATTTTGCATAATGCACTGCACTATGACTACTGGCCTGAGACTTTGGTTCTTGATCTGCAAATTAAAATATTGTCTAAAATACAAAAAAGTAGACCAAGAATAAATACAAAGGGGACAAGTGGTATAAGAACAAATTATGTGGCTTATCATTAAAAGTCAGATCAAATAGATATATTTTAATGGGTAGGTTCTGAAGATGGCCACAGTGAAACACTCCTTAACCTGCCATGATAGTACATTTTAGAGGTGCAAGGGATGATACATAAATGACTAGATGCCTGACATTTCAAGCCACACCCTAGAAACTATCAACACAAAACTGGCAAGTCATAAAGATAGAGATAGACGGCTGAGGACAATTTACTCCTTCAGGTTAAAGAGACCTAAATCATGTATAGGATCATAGGACATACAAGGCACTAAGACAAGAAACCATGTTTGCTTTGCCAGGAACAACCATTAGGCTCCACCTCCTCCTCCTCAAGAAGAGCAAGACCTATAAGTCCCAATTTAAGGGTACATCCAGTTGTCCAGCCTGTTTTTGAAGGACAACAAGGCTTGACCTGTAGTAGAAGCCTGAGCTGTAGGGGAAGCTTATTCCAGAACAGGAGGTGCTGAGTGATGTATCTTTTCCTTTTATCTTATTTTATTTCCTGATATAGGTTTAGATCTCTGGTTCTAGTATCAACTGTGCTATTAGACTTATTGAAAAGAAGGAGACCAAGGATATTAGGATATGGTAAGCGAGCCATAGATCTCCTCTCAGGAGCCTATAAGACACAGAGTAAAGGGATAACAGTTCCAATTTCTCCTGGTTGCTGAGAGTTTTGAGACCAGAAATCTCTTATGTTAAGAACTTATGCATCTTTTTGAGTATTTTATGTGTCTAGAGACATACCTGCCAATGTGTGTGCAATAATCTGTAACAGTTTTTTTGACTAGTGTAAATATAAAGGAATGATGACTTTCTTGGATTAAGAAGAGATGCTTTTAGTCGTGATAGTTTACTGAATCAAAACCAAGAAACTCTAAAGGTGTCACTGCTCAATGCTATGAGTTTAAACAAAAAACTCCACTCCCTAGAAGCTCTCTTTACCCTAGAGAATGCTAATATATGTGCTATCACTGAGACATGGTTTAAAGCTGCAGACAGCACACTGACAGTGCAAGGTTATAATGCCTTCTATGCATTTAGACCAGCTACTACACAGACAGGGACTAAAAGTGGAGGTGTCTCGATTTATATCAAAGATAAACATACCTAAAGGCTGGTCAAACAGGACAATGCACTTGAGCTTCTCCACTTTCAAATCACCATAGGCAAAACACAATACCACTTCCTTACAAGCTGTAGGCCGCCTCTCTATGACCCAAGAAACGCATACTAGTTATTTAAACTTATTGGAAACACTGACCATCCGACCCAATACCATATTTATGGGCGACTTTAATTACCCCACTATTAACTGGGAAATCATATATGGCACCAAATGTACAGGCACAGAGATTCCTGGATTTTATAAATAACAAACTCCCTGGACCTGATTATCAATACACCAAGGGGTGCAATCATACCAGATCTGGTCCTCACTAATATGGGAGAGTGTTGCACATCCCCTAGTGTAATATCTTCTCTAGTAAGGTCAGACCACAAAATGGTCTCCTTTGAAGTAAAATTTATGTTGTTATATGTTGCTATAATATTTTTAAGCTCATTTACATAATGTACTACTTAAACTAAGTTTACTGCTTGTACCTTAATAATGTTCTTTTTGTTGTGGAGATTTTCTCCCTGGGTCTCTGCTGAAAATGTTTTTTTTTTTTTTTCAACCCAGTCGGACACTACCCAATTAACAATTGTAAGTAAGTCAGTAAGTAAATAAATAAATAAAACCTGGAACCCCAGCTAACCCTGGAATATTCAGGAACTACTTTAAGGCTAACTTCCTACTAAATGATAACCTGACAAAATTTCAAGTTCCCATGAACCCTGAGAACACTGCTGCCTACTGTTCACAGAAACCCTATACAAGCATGTTAATTGTTGCATAGAGGAAGCTGTACCCACCAGGAAGAAGTACAGAAATAACTAAAAAAAAAAAAAAACAAGCCACCCTGGTTTAATCACGACATAAATAGGCTGTATAACAGAAGGAAGAAAATCATGGCAAAAATTAAGAGGTGCAGCACCCAGCAGGATAAAAGCACTCTCATCAAACTAAACAAACAACTCAGAGCACAAATAAAGTCTACTAAAGCCAAATTTCAGGTAAATTTCTCCTTCCAGGCCAAGCACAACCACAATGCATTCTTTAGCTATGTCCACAACTTCAAAGGCAATACACAATTGTGTGCAGAGCTCATTGTAAATGGAGCCACCTATATAAAGCCAGAATATATAGCAAACCTAATGGTTGACAAATTCAGCTGCAACTTTACCCCTCTCTCTCCATCAACCTTCCCTCAGGAAATACCATCAAATTAACTCCCCCTATTATCACTATGGAAGAGGTCCTTAATGCTCTCTCTAAGGCCAGGAACACTGCATCAATGGGCTCAGACAATGTCCCAGGATGCCTTCTAAATAGCGTGAAACATTATCTATCAGGTCTTTTGGAATTGCTATTCAGCTGTAGCCTCCAAACAGGCTTTGTGCCTCATGAAATGAGAAGAGCAACAGTCATCCCTCTGCACAAAAGTAGGTCATCTACAGACCCTGGAAACTAAAGACCCATAAGTCTCACTAGTCTCATATGCAAGGCCATGGAAAGAATTATCATGGAAATTATCAGTAACTACACAGAAAACCTCAGACACTGGACCCGATGCAATTTGGTTTCATCAAGGGTAGGTCATGTCTACTCAACCTGGTGGACAACTTTGAAAAGGTCAACCAATGCAATGGATGAGGGCAAAATGGTTCGCACTGCATACCTTGACCTGGCCAAGGCATTTGACACAGTCTCTCACTCTGGCATTGTTGACAAACTTAAGAGGTTAGGTGCAAACCCTTATGTCACCTAGTGGATAGCCAGCTCACAGACAGGTCCCAGGAAGTTAGAACTGGAGAGTCCACCTCTACAAGGCCAGTCACAAACGGAGTCTCTCAGGGATCAGTCCTGGGACCCTTCTTTTTTGGCATTTATTTCTTTTAAGTCAAAGCCAATGTCAGTGGCCTCTGGCTGACTAAATTTGCAGATGATTGCAAATTAGGGCTGTCATTGAATCGCCCACTGACACAAATGTTCTCCAGGAAGGCTAACACAGACAAACAACTGGTGTCAGAGCCATGTACTAAAACGAAATGCCAAGAAATGTATAATAGTATCCTTTTGGAAGTCATCCACCCCTGGAAACTATTACATTGACAACAGACCCCTAAGAGTTGACCCAGTAGTAAGGGACTTGTGGACACACATAGATAGTAATCTAGCCTTTGATCATCACCTGTCTACAGTAGTGAGGAAAGTATTGTATGTTTTGCAACTTATAAACAATGGTATGGCATGTATGTCCAAAGAAGTCATTGTTCCACTGTATTCAGCATTCATCAGTCCTATCATTAAGTACAATGCCCCATTTAGTATGTAGCTAACCAGGTGTATTCAACAACTGGAATGTCCACAGAGGTTCCTCACTAAAAGAATACATGGCATAAGTAACGTCCTATGCAGACCATGAAAAGGCCCTATCCCTGTACTGTCTCCTACAGACTGTTGAGAGGAGATCTATGTCTGGCATACAAGGCATTGTTAGACCCCACTCTGATGGGCCTCTTGCATATCTACAAAACAAACAGCACCAAAATTACTCATTTGAAGTCTTAAACCTTGCCTGTGATATAAATAGGACCTGTCTGAGAGACAGGTATTTATCCCAGAGACTACCCGTTCTCTGGAGCAGGCTAACACAATTCAGGTGTAACTTGGACAACTGGATGGGGAACAGAAAATTCATTTCTGGTTTGGCATCTATGTCTCTAATGGGCACAGGCAGCTTAGTTTGTAAATGGTTCATCTCCCAGGCCCCTGTTTGTAAATGTTCCACCTCCCAAGCCTCTGCTTTCACTTATCAAGGGTACCAGAACTTGTCAAAGATTTGGCAAGCATGGCTAGGCTTAAAAAGGTCCTTGTGGTTGTTAGCCTAGTACAGACCTATGAACCTATGAAGAATAATTTCATGACTGCAGTTACCACCAGGTGATCAAAGGAGAAGCAGCTATCTACAGAGATGCCCCAATCTCTGCCTTGCTTGATGACAGGGTGTTGTTAATGCAGAAGGTTGTAGTAATTTGCTGTTTTCCAAAGGGAAAGATACTACACTTTTTGGCATTTAGTTTAAGCCCTTTTACTGTGTACCATGTATTGATTCATATTAGGTCAAAAATGTTAAATATGATCTGGAACTGGATAGGAAGCAGGTGCTAATTCCAGAGCTCTGGGGTAATATGCTTGTAGATAATGCATGTCAGCAAGTAACTGATAGTGGAGTTTTGCATTAGCTGCAAATGATCCATTCTGATACTAGACTAGGATGTGCAAAGTAAAATACATTACAATAACTAATGTGAAAAGATACCAGGGAATAACAGGTCCTAAGGAGATATCAGGTGCTTGATTCAAGTGCTGTGATTGATGAAAAATGAGACGATTTAATCACAGACAGTACCTATTTTTCAAATGTCAGCTGATTATTGAGGGTTAATACCAAAAACAAGTACTTTAGAAATACCCCCATAGCTTACTGCTTCCATAAAGTATAAATGATAAAATTAACAAAAAAGTAATAATTCAAATGATCATGCACAGTTGAAGCTTTAGTTTTAGACATGCTAAATTTTGATTGACTGAATGCATAAAATCAGTAATGAATAGCTTTTAAGTTGCACACATGGTACTATATATTCAATATGATCCTGAGGGGAAGGTAAGCTCTAAACAGAATAACAGTCTCTAAGCACAGGGCATTATCTGTATTTCTGCATGTGTATTTGTAATTTTTCTTTAATCACCATGCTGGGGATTTCGTAGTGGAAAGGAAAAAAATCTCTTAAGGGAATACTTAACACCTTACTATCTAGAAGCTTTTGTTGTTTCAGTGGCAGTGACACCATCACTGTATGCTGGGGATCTTGGGTTTGAGTCCAAATAAGAGCTAATATTTTTCTTAAACTTCTATGAATCTAGAAATGTCTAAGCAGATGTCCTTCTCTGTATTTGTGTTTGTAATTTGATCTCAATTGCCTTGATAGGGGTTTTTAGCTGAAAAGGAACAGCTGTAAATGGAAAACTCAACGCCTCAGTGTCTAGGTGCAACTGTTGGTCCAATAGTATTGGCCCAGCACAGAATGCTGGAGGTCTTAGGGCTGAGTCCCAAAGCACAGCTAATATTTTTCTTTCACTTATAATTTTAACAGTGCCTAAGCAGGAGGCTTTCTCTGTATTTGTGTGTGTTTGTAATTTGCATACAGCACTTATTAGTTAACCCTCTCTTAAGATTGGGTCTCTGTTATTTCATCGAATGGCCACATTGTTGAACTGCATTTCATCAGAAATGCCGTTTGTCAAACCATTCTGACTGAGCACACATTACAGTAGGCATCATGAAATTTGCCCTTTCCCCACTGTAGTGCAATCTTGGAGATGGTATATATAATCAGCGGGGTGTGGGGTTTTGATGAATGGCATTTCCAATGAAATGCCGTTCGACAATGTGACCATTTGATGAAACAATTTAGACCCCTTGAAATCTCCTAGGAGTGGAAGTAACATGCAAAGAATAATGAATCCTGGATCAAGGTCTCTGATTCCCCATATTTCAAAATGTATGGACACCAGGAATTAACACTAAAAACAACCTTCTGAGTATCCCCTGACAGGTGATGTAGAAAAGTAGAGGAGAGACCATAGTAAAAGCAAAGGCACTTGATCAGGATACCATGGCCAGCAATGTCAAATACCAGCAAATGGTTAAGCATGATTAGAATAGAATAATAGCACTGATATCTTGTCATAAGGGGGTGTTTACCACTCTTATGAGGTCAGTGACTACTTTGCTGAGTGTGGAAATGTGAATGATGGAGCTCTATGAGCTCGTTAACAGTTAGATATGATGCAGGCTGTGCTTACAAAACTTTCTCAATAACTTTGTCCAAAAACAGCAAATTTTAAATTGGGTAAAAGTTATAAAAAGTGTTGGGAGTCCAGCCATAGTTTTTTGATTACTAGAATGACCAACACTTATTTTAAATAAGGAGAAAATCCCAGACTTCAAAAGAAAATTGCAGAATCTGGAAAATAATTGGTCCTATATTACATATAAACATCGATGGGCATGGGGCCAGTTAACAAGATGTAGGTTTCGTGGCTGAGATTACTAACATTGATAAAATAATAAACTCCCAAACTTAATGGAGAAAACCAAACCACTTTCATTGTATACATAATTAAAACTAGTTGACTGCTTTCCTATCTGAAGTTTAAAAGGAGGCTTCATCAGAACTAAACTCACAACTTGAAATTCACAATAACAAAATTTGAATCAGTAGTAATAAACAATCATTAGGAAACCTAAAACACAACAGAACTAAGATAAGTATTGCAGCAATTTAGATTTAATATTTTGTCACTAACATTAGATTGTTGATCTGATGGTGACAAACTTGTCAGTGAAAAAACAAGCAGCTGGCCTGCACTGCTTAGATGTAGAAACTCATCGGTTTGAAATGTAGTTCGAGCATCACAACCTGTGACCTGAAAGAGCATAATGGTTAGTTTTCCAGTGCAGAGATCCCTGTGGGCAGAAAAGCTGCATTTTTGTAGGAGAACTCTAACTGGTATTGAGAATAATGCTCCTCTATTTCTAGTTTATCAACATGGAAGCCAGCATGTCACGTCCACAGATGTTTCAACCTTTATCCCACCTTTTTAATGAGTAGAGTTCAAAATCATATAATGGCTCATAAGACCTGAAGGAGAAAGGAAGCAAATTAAATGGGTTCAGTATTTCCAGGGCATTAAACATGGACTAATTAATCACCCCACACACTGGCCAACCCATCTGGCTCTGACAAAATGTATGTAGCCTGTAGGGACAGATTGAACTGAGTCTCTAATTCCTTGGCTACCATAGCTAGTTTGCAAAAGGGATAGGAACTTCTTCCTCTTTGTTTATGTACCACATCACTGTAGTATTGACTGTGACTACTAGCAGAGAGCCTGGAGTCCAAAGATGGTTTAGAGATGTGAAAGTGGTTGTTAGAACCATAATTTATTTGGCATTTATGTACTTTAATTATCATGTTTGAATTCAGAGATGCCTTACCTTCTGAAAAAGGGAGGTCAGCAATGTAATACTATATTGGAATATACTGGCCTTTGATGCACTAATTTTTGCTTGCCCTCCATCTTTGCAACTGGAAGTGATGATATCACAGTCATTACATTAGCAGCAGTCAGTGGTCCTGAGAGTAGTTTTATCACCAAGTCACTTATTATTACTATTTCTCCCCTTTCCCTAGGTGTATCAGTCACCTAACAATTTTGTGACATTGGCATGATAGATGATATTGAGGGGGCATAACACCACCCCCTAAATCTGTATGTCTTGCTTTTTGAAGTAGTCAGCTCTCATAGACCTGAAGACAGTCAGGTTCATTTCGAAGCACCATTTCAAACTGGTGAGGTACATAATTCCTCACCATGTTCTAGTATAAATGTTTTAAACTTAAAGAATTCCTAATTTACACTGTTTCACTGTGGAAGTCTTTGGATATAAGAGGTGTCCTGAGACAAATTATTACTAATCTTTACTCCTTGTCAGAAATAATCAGATCCATTAGTGTCAGCTGTAACAAGGGTAGAAATACCTTTTCAGTACCATTTGTTTCTATAACATTTTGACAAGTATTAGTGTACATAATTTCCACAGTAAAGGTTAAGCAGACTGATTAATCGACACCTGAACTGAACCTCAGAATAATGTGTGGACAATTTGTAACAGCTGTAATAGTTACACACATCTTCTCAGTTTGAGTAGTATTATCCGAAATCATCTTAGAGTTTGGCAGTACACTGAATTCATTTGTCTAAATTTTCTGATTTACCTATATCCCTGCTTAACCATGCTAACTGACTTAGGTTTTGTGTTGTTACAGTAAGTACATAGTGTACAGTCCTCAGTAATGCATGCTTTCTTACACTTATACAGTATTCCACACACAAAAAATAAAAAGTACCCCCTCCTTTATCAAAGATGTTGTACAAGTTACAGTTATACATACAATGGTCAACTCAATACATAGCAAAATAACAAGGAACTGACAATATACCTAGTTGTCTAATCATGGCCAGGCAGACTCACTCCTCAAACGGTTTACCCTAAGTTTAGCTACACCTGATGTTTGCACTCCATAGTGATGATGCCACTCCACAAGGGAGGCCATACAACTAACTCTGGAAATTAAAGACACATCAGCCTAATAAGAGTCATATGCAAAGCCTTGGAATGTACTACAACTGACATTATACATTATGATATTAAAAAACTCATTACCTCTGGCTAACTAAGCTTGCAAATGACTGCAAACTGGGAGTTACTGTCAAGTGCCCCTCTGCTGCCCTAACCTTTCAGGAAGAACTTGCACATGTAAATAGCCAGAGTACTGAAAATGGGCTTAAATTAAATATAACAAAGTGTAATATTGTGACATTTGGTTGACACTCCCTCCCCATACAATATAGACACTACCCCACTTCAAAATGAAAAAGTTGTAATGACCTTGGATCATAGGTTAATAATTTGATCATGTGACAACAAATGCCCTCCCCTTAGTAAGCAAACATGTAACAACCAGAAATCACAGAACACAAAGTCAAAAATCTATTAAAAGTAGCTAGAATCAAACAACCATTTTGGAAACTCATTGTATTGTTTTCACACAACCAGATTATGTAACTCTATCCCACCAGAAAATGAGCCCTATCTACATCTTTCAATAGATTAAAATGTTATTTAAAATCTTCCTGGGCAAAAATTCCTGTACTTGATATTCACTGATAACTGACACCGCCACTATTTTTTCCTGTCTCTACTTCTATTCTAATTCCTCAGGCTCTCTCTATTAATTAAAACTGTAATTTTATTATCCAGCACTGTATAACGTAACTGAATCTCAGCTATTATGGAACTTTTCTTGTTATACTTCCTTTAAAAGTGGGCTTTCTGCTTAGCCAGACTATCCTGGTCAACAAAAATAAATAAATAGTAGTCAGAAAATCATTTTACTTTGTGCAACTGATTACCAATGGAATATCATTCGGATCTAAATAGGTCATTGTTCCGTTATATATAACGATTAGTTCATTTACTGAGTACAATGCTCCCTTCAGGTTGTATCTCGATAGACATATCAAATAGCTAGAAAGGCCCCAAAAGTTTCTAATTAAAATTACAGTCTTAAATACCCTCAGCTACCAAGAGAGACTGGAAGCACTGTCCATGTCATTCAGTATCTTACAGATTCTTGAGGGGGGAGATTTCTACCTTGTCTTCAGTGCCATTAGAGACACAGTTGTCCTGGAGCTTACATCTGGTACAGACTGCCCCTGCTGATTAAGCAGTGTGATATGCTATCATCCTTCAAAAAATGGGATCCGGATAATTGGATGGGGATGGCTAATTGGCCCTGGATTGATTTTCCTAGACCTCCTGGAGAAAGGGGGTACAGCATAAGGGTGGATACTGGCAAGGCATAAATGGTCATGAGACTCAGCTCTCTTGAAATTCCTGACTACTACAAAAGTTCACCCTGTTGGACAGAGTGCACCATAGCACAAATTAAAACATACTATTGTTGTTACCATACTGCAGCAGAAAACAATTGCAGTCAGAAAGAAAACAATTAATAATTAGCCCTGTTTCAGCAAAACAGGGGGACACCACCAATAAACTGTTAGACAACAATGTGTATAAAAGGAGAAATTAAATAAAATCAGGTTGGCTTTGTACTGCTTATGATGGCAGTTTCCAACTCCCAAACACAAAGCTGTACACTTGCAACAGGCCTTAGTTAAATAGCCCTGACTCTCCTAAAATAAAAACAGTTAGAGCCATGAGTACCACCACTGACCTGTTACACAACAAAGGATAAAAAAAAGAAAAAATAAATAGAATTAAGCTTGCTTTGTTTGTTCTGCCTCTTGCAGTAGTTCTCAACTTTCAAACACCATAGTCAAATAGCTACACCAGCAAGGTGAAGGAAAAACAGAAACATTTAGTCATATGATGAATTTTCTCTTTGTTCCCATGATATGTACTCTGATTCAATTCACTTCTGCAACTCAGCTAGCATAGAGGAATAAAAAGCCCTGACTACATCCCAGCCAAGCCAACTAAAGTATGACTAGCAGCTCTGGTGCTTGTTGAAGCTTGCATTGGGGAGGAGATGAATGATGAAGCATATGTCTGCATAGTAGTCTTTGGAGGAGGGGAGGGGCATGTGCTTAAGAACACACGCTCTGTAGTACAATCCCTGGTGGACAGTGGGGATCACATGGAGGTAGAAGCATAGCTGGCTCAACCAATGCCCCACCCCCTCAGCTCTTCAAGTGAAGAGCAAGGGAAAAAAATACTTTACTGTATTAAGTCAATGACTACACTGTAGTGATCAGTTTATAACAGATTCAGCTCTCCCAGCTTTTCCATCGAAGAATGAAAAAAAAAGGCACTTCAGCATAGCAAGCCAATAGCGTTGCCACCCCTCCGTTTTTTTTCCGGAGTGCCCGGAAATCAGTAGGGCACTCCGGTTCTCCGGTTCTTGTAATCGGAGTCCGGAAATAGCATCAGGCTCGTCAGCGCGTATTAAAAAAAAAAAACATTCCCGTGACCCGTTTGGACTCTCGTTGATTGGCTGCTTGCTGCAGGCGAGGCTCGTGCAGCAAGCAGCCAATCAACACGAGAGTAGTAAAGCCCTGCAAAGCCAGCGAAAATTTAAGAATATAAAGCGGTGCTTCAGCATTACCTTTTACTTTTGTAGTACAAAGGGTGCTGCTTAAGATCTGAAATTCTTGCTTGGAGCCTTGGACAGTAAGTACATAGTGTACAGTCCTCATTAATGCATGCTTTCTTACACTTATACAGTATTCCACACACAAAAAATAAAAAGTACCCCCTCCTTTATCAAAGAAGTTGTACAAGTTACAGTTATACATACAATGGTCAACTCAATACATAGCAAAATAACAAGGAACTGACAATATACCTAGTTGTCTAATCATGGCCAGGCAGACTCACTCCTCAAGCGGTTTACCCTAAGTTTAGCTACACCTGATGTTTGCACTCCATAGTGATGATGCCACTCCACAAGGGAGGCCATACAACTAACTCTGGAAATTAAAGACACATCAGCCTAATAAGAGTCATATGCAAAGCCTTGGAATGTACTACAACTGACATTATACATTATGATATTAAAAAACTCATTACCTCTGGCTAACTAAGCTTGCAAATGACTGCAAACTGGGAGTTACTGTCAAGTGCCCCTCTGCTGCCCTAACCTTTCAGGAAGAACTTGCACATGTAAATAGCCAGAGTACTGAAAATGGGCTTAAATTAAATATAACAAAGTGTAATATTGTGACATTTGGTTGACACTCCTCCCCATACAATATAGACACTACCCACTTCAAAATGAAAAAGTTGTAATGACCTTGGATCATAGGTTAATAATTTGATCATGTGACAACAAATGCCCTCCTTAGTAAGCAAACATGTAACAACCAGAAATCACAGAACACAAAGTCAAAAATCTATTAAAAGTAGCTAGAATCAAACAACCATTTTGGAAACTCATTGTATTGTTTTCACACAACCAGATTATGTAACTCTATCCCACCAGAAAATGAGCCCTATCTACATCTTTCAATAGATTAAAATGTTATTTAAAATCTTCCTGGGCAAAAATTCCTGTACTTGATATTCACTGATAACTGACCCCGCCACTATTTTTTCCTGTCTCTACTTCTATTCTAATTCCCCAGGCTCTCTCTATTAATTAAAACTGTAATTTTATTATCCAGCACTGTATTATTTGTATCTTTCATAACGTAACTGAATCTCAGCTATTATGGAACTTTTCTTGTTATACTTCCTTTAAAAGTGGGCTTTCTGCTTAGCCAGACTATCCTGGTCAACAAAAATAAATAAATAGTAGTCAGAAAATCCTTTTACTTTGTGCAACTGATTACCAATGGAATATCATTCGGATCTAAATAGGTCATTGTTTCGTTATATATAACGATTAGTTCATTTACTGAGTACAATGCTCCCTTCAGGTTGTATCTCGATAGACATATCAAATAGCTAGAAAGGCCCCAAAAGTTTCTAATTAAAATTACAGTCTTAAATACCCTCAGCTACCAAGAGAGACTGGAAGCACTGTCCATGTCATTCAGTATCTTACAGATTCTTGAGAGGGGAGATTTCTACCTTGTCTTCAGTGCCATTAGAGACACAGTTGTCCTGGAGCTTACATCTGGTACAGACTGCCCCTGCTGATTAAGCAGTGTGATATGCTATCATCCTTCAAAATGGGATCCGGATAATTGGATGGGGATGGCTAATTTGCCCTGGATTGATTTTCCTAGACCTCCTGGAGAAAGGGGGTACAGCATAAGGGTGGATACTGGCAAGGCATAAATGGTCATGAGACTCCGCTCTCTTGAAATTCCTGACTACTACAAAAGTTCACCCTGTTGGACAGAGTGCACCATAGCACAAATTAAAACATACTATTGTTGTTACCATACTGCAGCAGAAAACAATTGCAGTCAGAAAGAAAACAATTAATAATTAGCCCTGTTTCAGCAAAACAGGGGGACACCACCAATAAACTGTTAGACAACAATGTGTATAAAAGGAGAAATTAAATAAAATCAGGTTGGCTTTGTACTGCTTATGATGGCAGTTTCCAACTCCCAAACACAAAGCTGTACACTTGCAACAGGCCTTGGATTAAATAGCCCTGACTCTCCTAAAATAAAAACAGTTAGAGCCATGAGTACCACCACTGACCTGTTACACAACAAAGGATAAAAAAAGAAAAAATAAATAGAATTAAGCTTGCTTTGTTTGTTCTGCCTCTTGCAGTAGTTCTCAACTTTCAAACACCATAGTCAAATAGCTACACCAGCAAGGTGAAGGAAAAACAGAAACATTTAGTCATATGATGAATTTTCTCTTTGTTCCCATGATATGTACTCTGATTCAATTCACTTCTGCAACTCAGCTAGCATAGAGGGATAAAAAGCCCTGACTACATCCCAGCCAAGCCAACTAAAGTATGACTAGCAGCTCTGGTGCTTGTTGAAGCTTGCATTGGGGAGGAGATGAATGATGAAGCATATGTCTGCATAGTAGTCTTTGGAGGAGGGGAGGGGCATGTGCTTAAGAACACACGCTCTGTAGTACAATCCCTGGTGGACAGTGGGGATCACATGGAGGTAGAAGCATAGCTGGCTCAACCAATGCCCCACCCCCTCAGCTCTTCAAGTGAAGAGCAAGGGAAAAAAATACTTTACTGTATTAAGTCAATGACTACACTGTAGTGATCAATTTATAACAGATTCAGCTCTCCCAGCTTTTCCATCGAAGAATGAAAAAAAAAAAGGCACTTCAGCATAGCAAGCCAATCATTACACTGTGTGTTTGGCTCATTACAATAGCATCCACTCCTCCCCGTAGCTCTTCCACTGATGAGCAAAAAACAGCAAAAAAGAATTTACTGTTTTAAACTGATGTAGTGATCGGCTTATTACAGTTAGATACACCCCAGCTCTTCCACTGAAGATAAAAAAAGGACATTCCTTTTACTGGCACACCAACCAAGTGGCCAGATGCATGACCCCCCCCCCCCCCCAGCAATTATTAAGGTCCTGCCTCTTTTTTTTTTTTAATAGAATTTCTTTTTTTAAAGTGCAATAAACAGTTGCTACAGTTTGTACCCTGCCTCCTCTGAGCACTGTGGCATTCATGTTTTAGTTAAAAAAAAATCATCTTTTAAACTGCAGATAACTACTTGCTACAAATGTATATAGCCTTCCTACAATGAGCACTCAGGTTTTTAGTTAAAAAATTCGATTTTTTTTTTTTTTTTACTTTTAAACTGCAACAAATTGGTTACTACAATGTAGGAAGCAGTTGCGACAGTTTAGACCACACATATGAAGCACTACATTGCTCCTGTTTTATCTCAAATGCAATATTAGCTTTTAAAAGCTGGTAATGCATTCAAAAGAGATTGGGACTGGCTGATTGTGCCCCCTCCAACATTTTGCACCTGGGACAGTTGCCCCTCTTGCCCCACCCTAACTAAGCTACTGCATGGAGGAGTTTGTCTAAGGAGGTGAGAGGGTGAACTAATCATGTCACATGGAGGTGTGGATGCATTGCAATGGCCCGGTGCACATCAATCCCTTGGGCACAAACAAGCATGTGTGGGTGTCAAGATTGATGCAGGAAATGAAGCCCCTCCTGATGGCTGATTTAGTGTTGGCCCCTTTTGTTAAACTGTCACCCCAGTAATAGGGAATGAATGGGCCTATTGACCTAGAAGGTGTGATGGTCAGCAGACAGTGTGAGGGTAAAAAAAAATGTCACAAAATGTAATTCCTAGTTATATCAAACAAATTACTTAGCTTCTTACTCACCTGCCAAAGACCTTGCCTGTCTGCACTTGTGTTTTGCCTCCGAATTACTTAGCTTCTTACTCAACTGACTGCCAAAGACCTTGCCTGCCTGCATTTGTGTTTTGCCTCACTCCTATTAAGTTATAAGGTTACTTCATTTTCTTTTGCTTTGCAACCAAGTATGGCAGGGGGATTTTCCAGCTTCAGTCTAGGACCCATGTGGGTAGAGGAAAGGGTCCTATGAGACCATTTGAAATACAATGGATTTTGTTCTGGGTGACATGCTTGACATATGGGATACCATATGTATATGTATATGTATATGACTGATGGTGCATACCATATGTCACTATCTTTCTGTTCACTTAAATGCTTATAGCTACATTTCTATCTCTATCTTTCTATCTTTGTACTATCTCCCACATAGATGATTAACTTGAGCAGACCAATAGTACAACATCTGAAGATACAGCTCAGCCTCTACTTCCACCCCATGCTATACTCTACATGGGAAAGGACAGTGATGGCAATGTTATGCATAAACCAAAATGTCATGAGGAGCAGTGGAGTGGCCAGTGTTGTTTTGATACCCTATTACTAAAGTGTTACAGCCCTTCTTGTATGATTGTCCATGAAGCACTTGATCAGCTCTGCTTAAAAAAAGCAGACCTCCAGGCATCAAGGATCTTAAACTCACCCTGACTCTCAGCTTAAGGCAGGAATGATAGTGCAAGGATCTCCTTAATCTCCAAATGATATTCAGGATGTATATGCTGTACTTTAATTTGAGCCCACATGAGTGCAGGTGCCTCCACAGTACTTGTCTCAAACAGGCATCCTTGCAGATATGTCACTGGAAACATGGCCCACTGTAGTATCATAGGGGACATGTTCAAAATCTAAAAGCATATATGTGGCCTTCAGGTGAGCAGCCTCCTTTTCTAACAGTGCCAGCGGTGTCTCAAACACACTTTCATTATATGCCTGACACATGTGAGACATCAGGTCATACAGTAATGGAGTATGAATACCACTTCCCCTGCTGCCCAATTTACCATCTTCTGAAAGTGCCTTCTGGATGGAAAACATGCAGACCATCATCCACATCTTATCTGATTCAAGGTCATACATGTTGCCATCTACTGTCAGAAGTACAAAGATCACCTTTCCATCCTGCAGTATTAGAAAGTGACACAGGAAGGATATGGTGGTAAGGCGCATATTTATCTCAGACTGGCTGGTTAATGCTGGGAAGGTCATCTCTGACTTCCATCTCTTCCACTGTATTTAGTTCAGTGCTGTGTTGCCTTTAGATACTGATGCTGCATATTACCTCTGGGTTGTACTGTGGTGAGGGCAGCATATATCTTCAGTTTTGCTATAAATCTTGTTTTTTTATATCTGTTGCATCTGGAGGGTGGTTAAGGCCACTATTCTTTCAGAGTTCCTCATCCTCAGCTGTTCAAATTGTGGTGGCCCTTCCTCTGCTGTCTGTGGTTCTCTATTGCTGGCAACTACAACATTCCTTGCTATTGGTGTAGTGTTCATTATAATATTTATTATAGGCAATTAATAATATAGGCTTCTCTCTCTCTCTCTGCAAATGTACAGTTCCAGCAAACTGATTCAGCTGTTTGGATGCATAGTAGGTGTCCCCCAATTGCCTACAAGCTGTACTGCTCCAGTACACACTGTAGTCTATACATTCCACATGCAGGCCATTAACTGTTGTAGACCAACTGCAGCTCTGTTCAGTGGGCTGTTTGAATGATATGTACTGCTATACATACGTAAAGTGCTATGGCTTGTCCTCAAGGCATTTTGTTGCCACTTCCCTGCAGTTCTTGTGCGTTGACCTTTTCCTCACCATCTTGATAACACTCATGGGGGAGTGACAGAAACATGCCTCAGGCTCAGAGGTTTGACTATCAAGCTTATGACCTGTTGGCCTTCAAGAATCTTGACTGCAGTATTCCTATGTTCATATTTTCTACCTCCCATAATTCATTTTGAAGTACAAGGGCTGACTTCTTGTAGTAGGGACAAACTTATTCTATAACTTTGTAAAGTATTGTTTAATGCATCTTTTTTAAGTATTATGTTCCATATATTGGAATTAACTCCCCCAGCAGTGTCTTCCTGGTACATACTTTCAAACAGGACTGATCGGACACAGACACTGGCTTATAATCCAGGCAAAGACCAGCTTTTAAGTAACCTGTAAGAAAATCAATATAATGACAGTTCCTGAAGTCTTTCTGAACAGTTGATGTTTTCCACCCCCGAGATTTTTCTACTAGTCTTACATTTTCAAATTCTTTCAAATTACCTGATTGAAGTCTACATCAGTGCAGTACCGTACTCAATAATGGGTTGGATCAGTGAGATATAAGGTGGTCCAGGGATCTAAGCATGCTTAAGAGAATTAGGTGTGCTATGGAATATGCTTTCCTGACTGTGGCAGCTACACACTGCTAAAAGTTGTAAAATGCTGTCTACTAAAGTCCTAACATATTCAATTATATTTTATGATTCTGACCATTTTGTAATCATGCTTTTTATTATTTTTGCCAAGTCTTATTTTGCTGTGTTTACCTGATAGAAATTAGGTCATTAGTACTATATCAGGTATGCATGTTTTGTAGATCATCATCAGAGAATTTCAGAATATTTTACTGTGCATTTACTATTTACAACACTTCACATTAACTTACCTGGTTAGCCATAGCCCATGCCCTAATTTATATCTTAAAAGAACAGTCCAAAAACATGTGGCCCCAGTACTGAATCCTGTTTAATGATACTGATTACCCGTCGGGATAAAAAGTAACTTCCCCAACCTTGTTGTGTCCTACTGATTAACTAGTTTTTCACCCATGTAATTAAGTATGAGTGGATACCTATTTCTATCAACTTGTCTATTATTCACTGATGTGGGATAGTGTCAAATACTTTAACAAGTTCAAGATAAGCAACACATACTGTCAGTACTTCAATATGTGCTGTTGTAACATCTTTAAAGAATGCCCCAAGATTAAAAATGCAAGATCTTAGTTTAACAAATCTATACTGTAACATATGTAACAAGACATAGGTCTCCTGTATCATTTTGGATAAGCTTCACTATTACCCTCCCCATGATTTCACCTAGAAGACTGGTTAAGCCGATGGACCTAAGATTGTTTGGGTTTGATGCAATTTTTCCTCCCCTTTGTTCATTGGCACCACTTGATCCAATATCAATCCTCATAACCTAAAACCTTGGATCTCACTTGCCTGATGATTAGAGCTTGTAAACTGCAGATGGAGTCTACACGTTCTAAGAATGTATGTATTCAAGTTACTCAATTTGGGAACAAGTGTAACTAACAAAATTATTTTTTGTACGTGGGCAAGATTTGTTGCATCCCATGTAGGAAGCAAGCCCCCCACCCCCAAACTCACTCTGAAGTCACTACATATTAGAGAAAAAGTGATCACCAACAGAAAATGCAACACCTGTCTATTTCTATGAGGTGCATTAACTTTAGCCCTCCAAAAACTCACAAGTAAGCTGATAAATGTTGCTGTACAAAGAAGTGAGTAACAGAGCAAATGCCACCTCAAACCAGCATGCATAAATGAATGTTGTTGTTGATGTCTTTCAGCTTTTCCCGGTTAGGGGTCGCCACAGCGAAACTCCAGTCCGCTAATGATTGGCAGTAGATTTTCATGAACGCCAAGGTGCCAGCTCAACATTCAACCTTCAATGAAGGCACGCCCATTTACGCATGTCTTTTGAATGCCCACCCAACCGCGGGGAGAACATGCAGACTCCACACAGAAGGCAATCCCCGCACTCCAGCCGAGGATCGAACGGGAGAACCTCTTGCTGTGAGGCAACAATAAATGAATGTGTGATCAAGAAAGTGAAAGTAAACTTACAATTATAATGTGTTGCCATATATCAGGAAAGTATAGTTGTGTAAAATCTTACCATAACAATAGATTTCCTCTCTTCACTTTTGCAGTATTCAAAACATGAGTGATTCCCTGCCAAGGGTGACCTGACATCCGGCCAGTATACCAAAGCCTTTTACTACTAGGAGTACATGAGACATTGCACATATGCTCTCTGAATACATTGGCCATAAAAGCTACATCTACACATACTATCCTCACAACTGAATGCCCCAGAAAGAATGCCAGTCCAAGAAAACAAAGAGGTGAATCACATCCGTAAGCAAAAGCAAAAAACAGGGTGTTAGGAGGGAGGGATAGAATACCGCAACAGTAAAGAGAGGGACATCTATTGTTATGGCAAGATTTTACACAACTATACTATGTCCTGTTTTACTGTTGCAGTATTCATCACATGAAGGAGAGTACCATAGCTCATGAGGAAAACTGTGAGGAGGAAGGGGCAGTAGAGCTCTCTAAAAAGCCATGGAGAATGTGCCCAAGCAAAACTATCTCTAACTGGAGATTCCATCCAGCTTGTAGTGTTTGGTGAAAGTGTGTACAGAAGTTCAGGCAGCTGCTTCAAAAATGGAATTAGTGTCCAAACCCTTGAAGAAAGCAACAGAAGAAGCCACAGCCCTTGCAGAATGAGCCTTAACAGGAAAAAGAAGGCTGTTACCATGAGAAACATAACAAAAGGAAGTAGCCTTAGAAATCCAAGAGGAAATAGTCTGCTTGGAAACAAGCAATCCCAAAGACCTGGGATGAAAAGAAATAAAAACTGCTCAGATTTTCTGATAGCCTTGGTTTTATCAAAATAAATTCTGAGTTGTCTATGCACATTCAACATATGCAATACCTTATTGCTAGGTGATAGTGGAGAAGGGAAAAATGTGAGCAAATGAATGGATTGATTAAGAGGTATCTCATTCACAACCTTGGGCATAAAAGAAGGGTTAGTACACAAAGACACCCTGTCCTTATGGAAAACCAGAAATGGAGGAGAAGCCATAAGAGCTTGCAGCTCAGACACCCATCTAGCTGAAGTCACAGCTAACAAAACCATCTTCCAAGAGCAATACTACAAAGAAGCTGTACCCGAAGGCTCACAAGGAGCCAAAGTCAATTTTTCCAAAACAAAATTAAGATCCCAAGGAGGTTAGTTCGAAGTGATACTCTGTCCTTATGAAAGATCAGGTAAGGGCTCTTGATACATAATGCCTGTAATTCCGAAATTCTTCTTGCTGAAGTTATAGCCATCAGAAATAAGGATTTCCAAGATAAGAATTTTAGGTCACAGGTGGCAGCAAAGAAAGAGCCTGCAGAACCCAGGACAAATTCCATGCTTCCACTGGCTGTCTAATGGGAGGCCTGCTGTGAAAAATACCCTTGAGGAAGGTCTTGCAAAGACGAGAGGAGATGAGTGGTACTCCTTCAGACCCATTATGGAAGTTGGAAATAGCTGCTAGATGGACTCAGATGGTAGAAGCCAAGGCACCTTTGTCGAACAGCTCAGCCAAGTAATGAAGAATGGTGGCCATGGGGGCTGTGAACGGGTCTAGCTCCTGATTACATGACCAAATAGAGAATCTTTTCCATTTATCTTTGTATAGTTTTCTGGTGAATGGTTTATGAGAAGCCAAAATAGTATCCCAAACTGGTGAAGAAAGGGTTTCTTGCCTGGCAACTAACGGAAGTGGAGAAACCAAGCTGTCAGCTTGTGGGTGGACAGAGGAGTCAGCCCTTGTGGGTGAGAAATTAGTTCCTGACAAGTGTCTAGGATCCAAGGAGGTCGTAACAGATGAGGTCAGAGGAAGGGAAACCACACTTGATGAGGCCAAAATGGAGCAATGAGGATCACTTTGCTTCTCAACTGAATCGCCTTTCACAGAAAGAGGGGAATCAGAGGGTAAGCATAAAAGAGACCCATGGGCCAGTCATGGACTAGACCATCTCTCGACTCCCCGAGAGGGAGAAAGAGGGAAAGTAGCTGCTGCATTTCGCATTTGAAGGGGAGGCGAAAAGGTCGCAGCATGGCTGGCTCCAGCGACTGAAAATTTCCGTTGCCACACTCGGGTTGAGAGACCACTCATGCGGATGAAGTATGCATCTGCTCAGTCTGTCTGCAATCATGTTGGAGCTTCCCGGGATGTACGTTGCGATCAGGAAGAGGTTGGAAGCTATCGCCCACTGCAAAATTCCTATGGCTTCGTGACTAAGTGGGTAAGACTTGGTCCCTCCCTGTTTGTTTATGTACCAGACCATGGACATGTTGTCCGAATGGACAGCAATCGTTCTGGACAGAAGAAGCAGATGAAAAGCTTGCAACGCCAACAGCACCGCTCTTAACTCCAGGACATTGATATGCAAATTGACCTCTACATCGGACCACGTGCCTTGGACTGACTTTCCCTGGAAGTTGCCCCCCCACCCCATCGGGGAAACATCTGTGGTCACCGTGATGCTGGGCTGTGGGACCTGTAAGGGACAACACCAAAGATTTTCATCTGTATGCATCCACCAGAGGAGATCTTGCTTGCAAATGTTGGTAATGAGGACCTTTGAGTTCAGGGAGTGAAGATTGGGTATTCACTGGGCCTGAAGGAGCCAATGTAGTAATCTCATGTGCAGTCTGGCTAAGGGGACTATAGGGATGACTGCAGCCATAGTTCCTAAGGCTTGAAGAATCTCCCTTGCAGACACCTTGCTTTGGCAGAGTATCACCTGAACTTGTGCCCTGAATCTCTGAAGCCTGTGGGCAGGAAGAGAAATTAGGCTTGACTGCGTGTTGAATATTGCCCGTATGAATTCCAGTTGTGATGGATGGAGGTTTGATTTCTTCCAGTGTATGGTGATGCCTAATGACTCCACTAGGAGCAAGGTGTAGCAGAGGGCCCTGACCAGGAGATGCTTGCTGGGGGTAGAGAGGAGCCAGTCATCTAGATATGGAAACACCTGGAATCCCTGAAGTCTCAGATGAGCTGTTACCACTGCCAGACATTTCGTGAAAACTCTGAGGGCCGTCGAGAGACTGAAAGGCAGGGCTCTGAACTGGTAGTGATTGGCTCCAAGCTAGAAGCGAAGGAGGCTCCTGGAGTGCTTGTCCATCTTGATATGGTAATACGTATCCTGGAGATCTAATGAGCACATCCACACACCCTCCTGCAGATAGGGGAGGATGGATTAAATCGTGACCATGTGGAACTTGGTCTGAACTACTGATTTGTTTAGATGACTGAGATCCAGAATGGGCCTCCAGTCCCCTGTTTTCTTTGGCACCAAAAAGAATCTTAAGTAGAACCCTGATCTGCACTGATCTGAGGGGACCTTTTGGATGGCTCGTTTTTGAAGTAGCTTTCATATGTCGGAAGCTGCCTCCTCCTTTTGACTGGGTGGAACATCGGGAAGGGATTTCAGTAGTCTTGGATAGGAGATTAGTGGAATATGGTAGCCTCTAGTAATGATTTTCTGCACCCACTGATCATTTGTAATGGACAGCCAGGCATCTTGGTGCAGAGAGAAACATGCCCCGACTGCTTCCAGAGGAAAGCAGTCGGGCAGTGCCTCAGGAGCGCTGATATGGTCTACCTGAGAAGGAATCTCTGGATCCCCTCTGCCCTGAAAGGGGCATCTTCCATTATTGGCACCCCCTCTGCCTCTAGAGGAGTCTTCGTCACATGCGTCTCAGAAAGGATCTTGAGACTTCTTGTGTCACATTTTTCTGCTCCTCTGGCTCCTGGAGAATGAACGCTGAGGTTTGGAAAAATGTAGGCCAATGGCAAACAAGGTCTTCCCATCTTGCTCGCACCTGGCTAGTGTATCCTTGACCTTTGCACTAAACAGAGCCGAGGGCTCGATAGGGGCATTTAGAAAGGAAGACGTGAAGGAGTCTGTGAGGTCACAGATGCGCATCCAAGTGTGACGTCTCATGACTACACCTGCACCCGCAGCTCTCGCTGCTCCTTCGGTCGCATGACAGCAACCTCATGGATGAATTAGATATGGATTCTAGGGTGGCTAGTTGGGAAGCAACCTTATCTTGTGCTCCATCCAATACTTGACCTGCGAGAGTTCTGGAGAGTTTGGAGATAAGATCTCTCTCGAGCCTCGTAAAATGTGTCATAATGTTCAGACACCTAACCACGAAGGTTGCTGATGCAAAGACTCACTTCCCTAACCTATCCACTGCCCAGGACTCTCTGTTGGGTGGGTGAACAGCAGGTCTCTCTTCTGCAAGGTCATTTTTCATGGCAGCCGCCACCACCATAGCATCCACTGACAAGCCTCTGGACCAATGGGGTTGATTCTCTGGAGTGGAGAGAACTTTGTCTGATCTCCTGGGGATGGCCTCAATGGAGTTGTGGTTCTTCCAAGCCCATTGCACGATGAGCTTAACCAGCTCATTGGTGGGGGGGGGGTCACCCAAGAAGTAGAGGGCCGAGAGAGAAAGGCCTGCAGGAATACAGATTCCTCTGAAGTGGTTGAAGACTTCCAGTCACCCCTCTGTTTCACGATCTCCATGATGTCCCCGAAGGAGACATCACCAGGGGGTGACAGTGGGGACCCTTCCCCATCATCGTAGTCCAAATCCTCTGTGAGTTACTCCTCCAGGGAGTCAATGCGTCTCCTCTTACACACCTGTTTCCAGGGGTTCTTTGGTGATAACATCTGAAAAAGACTCAGAAAGTGAAATGCCCTGAACAGGGGTCTCCTGGGCCTTGTGCTCTAGGAGTCCTGGGGGGGGTGGACTTTGACAGCTCTGGCTCAGAGGGAACTGGGGGAATAACCAACTGTGGAGGATTGCTGGCAGTGAGAGCCCTCTCCATCACCCAGAAAGCAGGCCCGCCCAAAGAGGAATGGGAGCCCGGAACCGAAGAAGACTGAATCTGAACTGGGGTCACACCCCGCTCCAGATGGTCTTCCCCTGGGGACGGAACCCCAGTCAAGCTTGGAGTGGTAGTCACCCTCTGCTCCAAAGTCGGGGCAACAAAATAGTTGAAACCGACACCTGGACGGGGGGGGCTCAACCCCCCAAGCATGAGATTGAGGAAGGGTAGGGTCCAACAGAGCCGACACCCAAAGGGATCTCGGAACCTCATCAATTCCAACGCCATGGATGAACTTATCCACACCCCCACCAGGGGAAGCAATATTCTAGACCTGGTTATTGCCAACATGGGCGACTGGTGTTCCACACCAAAGGTCAGCTCCTCGTTGGTCAGATCCAACCACAAGCTAATCACCCTAGACATCCACATCCCGCTCCCACCCCCATTAGGAAAATAACCATAAAAAAAATCTCTCCAAAGCCAACTTCATGCTTCTTAAGACAGAAGTGGCAAACTTCACGACACTCATGCAGATGGGCAATAGAGGTATGACTGCTGAATCCTACACAAATGCATTTTATAAGCACTTACATGAGTGCATGGATCATGCTATCCCTAACAGAACCAAGATGCTATCCTCCAAAAAAAGGAAGCCAATCTGGTGGTCTTCTGCCATAAACAAACTCTACAACAGAAGAAAGAAACTGTTTCAAAAAAGTGTAAAATCCCACGATTGGAGGAACTCCCTGGTCAGCCTCAGTAAGAAGCTGAGATCCATCCTCCAAAGCTAGTTATGAAAACAAAAAAGCCACTGATTCTGAAGACAACCACAAAGCATTCTATAGCTATGTCAAGACTCTCAATGGCAACACTCAGATCTGCTCTGAGTTACAGCACAATGACACTAAATATACAGAACCAACTGATATTGCCAACATCCTGGCAGATAGGTTTAGTGCTAACTTTACCCCCCTCTCATCCTCTAAAGGGCCCATCTTTATACCGGAAGAATGCAAAGTTCCTGCAATCACGGATGCACAGGTAAAAACCTCACTCTCTAAAGCCAACAACACAGCATCCATGGGACCTGACAACATCCCAGGCTGCCTTCTACATGAACTGCAGAATGAAATGGCACCCTACCTAAGTACCATGTTCAATCATAGCCTCACCTCAGGCTTTGTGCCCATTGAATAGCGCACCGCAACGGTTATCCTACTCCACAAAGGGAGTGCCACAACAGACCCTGGGAACTGCCACCCCATTAGCCTGACGAGCCTGGTCTGCAAGGCCATGGAATGTATCCCCATGGAACTCATAAACAAAGGCATTGGAGATCTCCAACTCTGGACCCCACACATTTCGGGCTTGTAAAAGGCAGATCATGTCTCCTAAACCTGATAGACTTCTTTGAAGCAGTCACCAAAGCCATAGATGAGGGTAAAGTGGTTCACACAGCCTATCTAGATCTCGCCAAGGTGTTCAACACTATCCCCCACTCTGGAATTATAGATAAACTCACTAACTAGGTATAAATCCCTATGTCACAAGATGGGTTACCAACTGGCTTACTGACAGAACCCACACTGTGAAAGTAGCAGACTCCAAATCAGACTTCAGACCAGTGACAAGTGGAGTACCACAGGGTTCAGTCCTGGGTTCTCTCCTGTTTGGTATCTACTTCTCTGAAGTACAGGCTAACACGGAAGGTCTTTGGCAGAGGACTGCAAACTAGGAGCCATAATTGAAACTCCTAACGATGTGGACATCCTACAAAAGGGCGTCACTGAGACAAATGCCTGGTGTCAAAGCCATGGTCTCAAGCTCAATGCCAAAAAGTGCATTGTCATCCCCTTTGGTAAAAACTCTGTACCCATGAACTACCACATAGACGGTAGTCTACTTAACACTGAAAGTGTGATAAGAGACCTTGGGACACAGCTGGACAGTAGTCTCTCCTTTGATAATCACATCACCACAGTGGTCAGGAAATCCTTCTACGTGGCACACATCATCACAAAAGGTTTCTCATCCAGAAAAAAAGAGGTCATTGTTCCCTTCTACTTATCACTCATTAGACCCATTATAGAGTACAACGCCCCTTTTGGTATGTACCTCACAAGACATCTACAACAACTGGAAAGGCTGCAAAAATACCTCACAAAGAGGATTACTGGCCTCAAACAGATGCCTTACGTAGACTGACTCAAAAAACCCCATCTTTACTCCGTCGCATATCACCTACTCAGAGGCGAACTCTGTCTAACATACAAAGCTATGTCAAACCCAGAGCTGTTGGACATGCTCCACTTAAAGAAATCCCAATCCCTCTGAGCTACATGCTCTAGGGACCTAAACCTTGTCACCACAATAAACAGAACAAGCTGGAGGGATAGATTCTTGTCCCGGAGACTTCCCATACTCTGGAACAGACTACCCATCTATGTCAAACAAAGTTCTTCATTAGCACTCTTCAAGAAAAATCTTGATGATTGGATGGGTAATAGGAAATTCACCCCGGGGATCACTTCTGTGGTTCTGCTTGACAGGGGGACAGGAATATAATTTTCTTGGGTGGTGAAAGCCAGGGTACCTTTTTGGCTAGGCTTGTATAGGCCCTAGTAGTAGTACCTACCTATGAACCTATGTCGGCACCGAGGAAGGAATTCCTCTGTTAAAAGTTGGGTAGATAAGTCTCGGAACTGAGGGATCCAAGGGAAGAGAGTAAGTAGGGGTTGCTGGAGAAATAGACCCAAAGCCAGGAGTGGGATAGGGTCTAGGTGGATTTGAGATTCCCCTAGCAGTCAGCAGCTGATCAAAAAGTCGCACCAAATCCAATTCAGAAAGGCCCCTGGTGGATCTCACTGATGCACCTGAAGGGAAGTCAGGCTGGTCCAAGAAGGGGCTGTAGGCTTGTCCGGCAAATGGGTCCACATTGGATGAGTATCGGGTCTGTGATGTGTCGCAGAATGGCACTGATGATTCCAATTTTGCAACAGGTAATAACAGTATGGTCGGAGCTGTGAAAGGGCTCGGAGCAGAAGTCACTATAGGAGTGGACGATAGGAACGGTTCCGATGTCATTGTCGGAACCGATAATGGGGTCGATAGGAACGGTTCCAAAGTTGTTGGAACCGATAACGGGATCGAAATGGGTGAAGTCGGTACTGATAAAGAAATGGAAATACTGGTTGGTGTTGAAGACGTAATACTGGTCAGTACTGAAGACATAGGCGGTGCCGTAATTGTCAGTGCCAGTGTGGGTGCCGACGAGGCTACCTCTATAAACTTTATTCGAGCCGAGCTCAGAGATGATGTAGTAGTCAGCACCGAGGAGGCAGAATGGTGTTCAGACAATGATGTATGGACCTTGTGCTTATGACCTTTACCTCTGCCACCGGCTGGTGAAGAGGGGTCTGATCGAGGACGTTTCTTATCCAAAGCTGGAGGGGGTGAGACCTCCATTGCAGAAATGGCCTCCGAGAAATGCGAAGCAAGCAGGCTTTTTAAAATAAGTCTGTTATGACATTCATTCAGCATCCGCCGACTGAAACTAACACAGATATCACAAGGGGGTTTCACCGACAAATGCGGAACCCCCAAACAGTAAACACATTCCTCATGGAGGTCACTATTCGGCAGTTTACCACTGCAAGAAGAGCAGTGTTTAAATCCCATAGTTCCCTTCTTTTTAGACATTCCAATAAAAACACTCTCGCACACAAGGGACAGACAGAGGAAAGAGAGGAAATGAAGGAGAGAAAAAAGTAAATAACAATGGTAACAAGATACCGTAAAGATGGAAAGTTAGAGATACGAAGAAATTATCAACAATGGTAAGACAGAAATACGTGTGCATAGAGCAGCAGCAATATAGAACAAGAAGAACAGGTTATAAGGAGGAAAAAACTTTTATAAACTATTAAATCTTTTAAGAAAAAAACACTTAGCTGGACAGCTCGGTGAAACACTGCTATATGGCTGCACGGCAAACAAGATCTGCGGTAACTGAGCAAAGGGCATTGTGGGTAGCAGCTTAGCTTGAGAGTTTTTGGTGCACGCAAGCTTGGTATAAGGCCGACTTGGTTTCGAGGGCTAGGAACCAAACCCATCAGTGATGAATAGGAAGAAGATTAGCAACTTCAGATCCAATGTTGTCTTGGCCAAAAGGGAGTCACCAGCAAGATTTTTGTTTGGCCCTGCTGAATCTTGAACAGGAACTTTGGAATGAGAGGAAGGGGGGTATACATAAAGAAACATCCCCTTCCAAGAAAAAGTTAGGGTATCTACCTTCCAAACCAGAGGACTTGGGACTCTGGTACAAAATAGAGGAAGTTGTCTGTTCAGAGGGGAGACAAATAGATCTAATTGAGGAGTACTCCACTAATGGACAATATCCAGAAACACATCCCTGTGAAGCATCTATTCATGGGATTGAGTCAAGGACCTGCTCAGAGTGTTTGCCAAATGATTTTGACTGGAGGAAATGTACACTGCCTGAAGAGTTACCTGACAATGAACTGCAAGTTCCCAAGCCATGAGAGCTAGCCTGCAAAGAAGGTAAGATTTCACCCCCCAGAACTGTGGTGTTCTCAGTAAACAATTTGAGAGGATCTGGAAGGTAAAGAGGATGAAAAGTCTGAAGGGCCAGCAGAAGTGCTCTCATCTGCTTGATGTTGATGTGCTCCTTTCTTTGGGACGGAGACCAGATTCCTTGTACCTTCATGGAGCTGAAGGCTGCTCCCCAACCTACATCTGAAGCATCTGTGAACACCTCTTAAGAGGGAAGAAGAGGATGCAGAGGGAGACCTGGGTTCAGGGCCACCTGTTGAATCCACCAATGGAGGTCCTTCTTCAGACAAGGAAGAAGTGGAACCAAAGCCTCTAGGGGATGTACATGGTGCATCCAGACTGCTTTCAGGAACCATTGAAACTTCCTCATGTGAAGTTTGGCTAATGGTAACAATGCAATGGTGGATGCCATGAATCCCAGAAATCTGTGGAATTCCCTGGCTGTGACAGAGTGTAAGGGGAGAAGACTTTGGAAGAAAGAAATGTGAGTGAGCCTTTGGGGGAAGAGAGGCCAGCATAAGGTTTGTCTGAATCCTGCACCTGAGGAAACCTGATACTGACAAGGGTGAGGGATAACTTTGTGAACTTTATGGTGAACCCCAGGCTTTGCAGAAGGGAGATAGTGAAGAGCAGGTTCTGCAACAAGATCTCTGGAGAAAATGCCCAAAGCAGAAGGTCATCTAATTAAGGGAAAACTTGGATATCTTGAAGCCTGCAAAAAGCAATTGCAGGTGCTAGTCATTTGGTGAATACCACTGAGGCTGAAAATGCAAGGAAGAAACAGAGAAACATAAAAAGTTCCTGTACAGGAGATGAATGGGAATGTGAAGGTAAGCATCCTTGATATCCAGTGATGTCATAAAATCCTTAGGAAGACTGAGAAGAAATAAGGTCTGAAGGGACAGCATGTGGAAAGAAGGAACCTTCAAGAAGATGTTGAGGTGAGAGATGTCCAGATTTGGTCCACAGGGACCATCCTTTCTGGGCACTAGTAACATCCTGGAATAAAACCCTCTTCCTCTGTGAGTAAATGGAACCTCCTGAATTGTTCTTTGATTCAACAACTCCTGAAGGACCTCTGGGAATAAATGCAGTTGTTCCTAGGGTGGTTGAGGAATGCCCATGAAGGGAGGAAGATATTTCCAGACCATGAATAACCTTTTTGGATAATGGAAAGAACCCGTGTGTCCTGAGTGATGTTTCCTCAAGCAGGAAGAGGCAGAGAATGATGAATGGAAACACAAATATGGCTGTTGCAAGAGTGGTAGTCAAAGACTACTTGGCTTGTCAGGAAAAGGCTGCTTCTGGGTAGGAGCAGGCTGAGAAGTCTTAGGTGGAGGAGGCCTCCTTCCTCCCTTTTTAGACTTAGATGGTGGAGTGCAAGCCTGTTTGCACACAAAGGCAGTCTTGGATGGATAATTTTTGTGAACCTTAGGTGCAGGTGAGGCAAAAATGTGTTTCAAATCCTGGAGCTCCTTACCTTTCTCCTGCAAGGTGGCAGAAGTGTAAACATTCTTTCCTAGCCTTTCCAAAGTCCTGCTTTCCTTATCAGAGGAAGGGAGAAATTTAGTAGATGGCAGCAATCTGGAAGGCTTATACAAAGCCACAGACACCACAGCAGGATCAGCTGATAGACATCTGAAAAGAAACTTGCTGTCCTCCTGCACTTTGTGAAAGTGGTCTGGCTTCTTAAGGGCCAGGGGCTGTAAATCTGGAGATTGAGATTCTGAATTAAAAGCATCCAGTAATTCAGCCAAAACTGGAGGATCAGCAGAAAGAGAAGGAGACTACATTTGCAATAGGTCATAGTACATCTTCTGTGCATCACTAACTTGGGAACTATCCCATTTAAAAAACTCCCTCATTTTGGAAATAGTTTCCCCAAGCTATTCTATAGGAGAGTCAGTGCCATTAGACTCCTCTTCTGGAGAAGCATACTCCAGAGGAGAAGGAATCTGGGTGGATTAGGCTAAGAATTCATCATCGGAAGAGAAATCTTCATCAGAAGAATCCTGTTCCTGAATTCTCTTCTGTGGTGAAGATGTCTAAGGCAGAGTATGGGCAGAAACACCAGCAGGGGGCTTAATGGCCATAAGAGCATAAAATAAGCTCTGGGTAAAACTCTGCCATTCACTTTGTGGATCTTTGGCTGAAGTGGAATGCTTTGTCTTTTGTTCTTATAAAGGTGCACACCCGGCTTATGGAAAATGGAAGGGCGCAACATTGGCCTACACTCCAGAATAGTAGTCGGGACTTCCTTCCTAACTAATATTGGAGGAATCCCCCTAAGGCCTTCTGAAATAATGAGTCTTGGTTCCCCCTGTGCATCCATAAGCAGATGTCTGCAGAGCCTCCAAGGAGATGCCTGTCATCGGATCCCTAGCGACCTCTGAACTGGTTCCCGCCAAGGAATCTGAGGCAAGGACTGGACAGATCTCTGAGCCTTCATCGGCCTTGAGAGATGTCCAATGAAGGGGTCTCAGCCAAAGAGACAGACCTTGGCTGTGTGGCCTTCTCTTCACTGGTAACTCGGCAGAAGACCCAGACATATCCTCCATAATGTCTTTTGTTACGCATTTAAGATGCTGGTTTTCAAGATAAACTGCTAGAGAGGAAAGCCAACTTCTTAATGTTTTAGGCATAAAGGTCTGGTAAATGGAACAAGTTTTATGGTCATGAGTAGGCCCTAAGCAGAACAAGCACTTCTCGTGACTATCCTTATGTGGAATTTGTCTCCCATATGGCATTTGCCTTTCTTGGATAACGTGAAAAAACTCACAAACACAGTAGCAAATAAGAAGATAAAGGAAAAAAAATCCCCAAAGGGACACTTTTCTGAAATGACTTGATGCATTAGCAAATGACTCAGGTGAGCAGGCAGACGACTGAAGATGGTGTTCGGACTCCCAGCAGAGAAGTTCTGAGGATGGCTGACGTATGCATAGAGCATGTGCAACATCTCATATACTCCTAAGTAGTAAAAGGCTTTAGTAGGGAATCCCTCATGTCATGAATACTGCAATAGTGAAGAGAAGGACATCTTCTCCAAATGCTAACATTTTATTTAACATTATTAACAGAGTTTAGTCAGGTTTCTCTTGATTCTTTTTAAGAAATTATAAGGCAGGTTGCTTAGCCACATGGAATGAGTTCATAATTTTACTTATGTCCTTTTCTGACTAAAGAAACTATAAAGCTAAGTATTACAATAATTTAATTTCTATTGCAGAAAAGTATGTGGGCTAATCTTTAATGACTAAGGTGTGAAACTGCAGCTATGCAATCCAGAGGATGTCTGGCTGCTGAAAACTATGATTGAAGATTATTATGAGCCTCCATCTTACTCGAACTAATTACACTGACTTCCTGAAACAGTGATTTTTATGCTGAATTTCAGGGTGTTTGTATACCCCTTATTTAATGATTACATTAAATTTAGAGTATGTGCATTTGACTTGATCACCATTAAACAAGGAGACATCATACTTTTATTCAAGTGCTTGCTACTAAACACTGCACAGGTTAGTAAAACTGTGGGCTTTAAATTAATGGCATAATGGGATGACAAGAAGAAAAACCCATCAGCAGCCAGACTGCAAAGTTCTGTGCCAAACTATAGTATGCCAAGCTCTTTGTGTGGAGGGCCCAGGTACAAAGAACTGTAATAGTCCAAACAGGGTGTGTGTGGAGGTGGGGGGTGTTGGTCCCAACTGTGGACTACCACATGGAAATCCTCAGACAGAAAAGGTGCTTTGTAGGTGAAACATGTCTGAGAAGGAAACCCAAAGGACTTAACAATGGCCAACCACTGGTCCGCATGTCATGAAGGATTGTAGATCAGTGTGTATATTGAACCTAGTCAGAGTGCACGTGCATATAAGTTACTGAGCATGTGCGAGATCAGTGGCATTTTGTGGTCAGTCAGTATGAATGTAAGCTTGCTTGGAGATGCATATGTGAGTGTGTTAGAAGTAACAAGTCAGTTAGTAATCTTATGAAGTTCACAGTATATGTTCCAGTTACATCTCCTGACGTGTTTATGTACAATAAATGACTTGAACGCATTCCATGCCCCAGTGTCTCATTTGAATACATGACATGCAACATGGTGTCAGAATGGGATCTGAAGTTGAAGCAGCTTGCAAACCATGAGGCATGCAGTTAGAAGTGGAGTAATATACAGGAGTGAACTCGCAAACAGGTTAGTGGTTATTTGAAGGTACTTAAAATCGTTTTAAGTGATTCAGTTGCCAGATATATGGCATAGCATTCAAAGGGTTCAAAATCATTTAAGAGATGTTTGAAATAGCAATGTTATAATTAAAGTGCATGAAATAATCTCGGTAGTGTTTAAAATGTTCGAAAAGGCTGTAATGTCCGAATTTATTTGCAGTAACTAAGATTTTTCTGTGTCCAGAGTATTCAAGGTATTTGCAATGTTAAAATAAAGCAGTTTCAGACAGATTGTTGTGTATTTAGACATAATTACAAGTACCAGGTCTATACTTATGTTTAAGAGAAATTTGTTGATATGGCAGAGGGATTTTGCAGACCTGAACCGCTGGTGTTTGATAATAATATTGCAAAGAATTGTCGAGTTTTTGAGCAAGAATATATTTTCATACAGGCTGCATTTTATGATAAAGACGCATATACAAGAGCATTTATACTTCTCAATTTAGCTGGCTCAGATGCCATTGAGGGCGAATGTTCATTTGTGTATGCACCTGATGTGTTTGCAGGGGAGGGGGAGAAAGTACAGTTGTGTACACTTACCATAAATGTAGATGTTCAAGTGTATTCACTGTTGCAGTCATTACATTTGGGTAATCTGCTTGCAGGTTGCCCTCAGTTGGCCTGATTAACAATGTCTTGGGTCCTGCATCAGTTGCTGTCCCTTCTTCCATGACGTCAGGGGTATAAAACATGCAGCTGAAGCCATTACATCAGTTTTTCTTGCCCCAGATGTCAGGTGCCCCCCTCCCCCCAATGTGGAGCAATTAAACATAAAAACACAAAGGTATACCTCCAACAAAAAAGCAAATACACCAAAAAGGCTTTTAAGCATAGTAAAGGAAAGTAGAGGTATAGCCAAAAGAAGTTAGGGGGCAGGAGGGAGGGTAACCAGGACTGCAACAGAGAATACACTCGAACATCTACATTTATGGTAAGTGTACACAACTGTACTATGTTCTTCATGTTTCACTGTTGCAGTCATTACACTTGGGTAGATTCCCAAAGCTGTGGTTGGGAGGAGGAGTTTAGATAGTATTAGGGCCAGCTATAAGGCCCTGCAAGACTGCAGTGGCAAAGCCAGCTCTGGATTTAGAGAAAATTGGCAAATTATAATGCTTGGTGAAAGTATGTACAGAACTCCAGGTAGCAGCTTCTAGGATGTCCCTAGTAGGAACACCTCTGAGAAAGGCTGTAGAAGTAGATGCAGCCCTGGTGGAGTGAGGTCTGATCCCCTGGGGGATAGGTTTTCTATGGTGCTTATAGCAGAAATGAATACAATGGCTTATCTATTTAGAATTTGTTTGTTTTGAAATAGCCTTCCCCTCTGCCCCTGCAGCAAATGCTACCAGCAGCTGTTCAGATTTTCTTTGAGGTTTAGTCCTGTCCAAGTAGAATCTAAGTTGTTGTCTGTGCACATCCAAGGAATGCAGAATCCGTTCCCATTTGTTCTGTGGATTAGGAAAGAAGGTTGGCAAAGAAAGAGGTTCCTCTTGAAGAGGTCCAAAGAGGCACTTTGCTTGACATGTATGGGCAATCTATTCCAGAGTCTGGGGAGTCTCTGGGTCAGGAACCTATCCCTCCAGCATGTTTTGTCTATGGACTGATTAAGAGCCACACTGGATAACACCTTGGGCATGAAGGATGGATTTGTTCTGAGTGACACCCTGTCTGAATGAAAGATGATGAAAGGCTCCACTGCCATAAGGGCCTGTAATTCAGATTCCCTTCTAGCTGAAGTAATTGCTAAAAGGAAAGCTGTTTTCCAGGAAAAAAATGTTAAGTCTGCAGTAGCAGCTGGCTCGAAAGGAGGTAGAGTGAGTTTCTCCAATACAAAGTTAAGGTTCCAGGCTGGGGTTGGAGCTCTCCTGGGTGGTCTCAAATTCTGGCCCCTCTGAGGTACTGCTTGAGCAGTGGATGAGAGAAGAGGAGGTTCTGTGTTACAATGAACTGAAATGGCTGAGGTGTGGATTTTAATGGAGGAAAAAGACAGGCCCTTGTGAAGTATCTCAGTTAAGTATTGTAAAATCTGAGGTAAATTGGGTGCTGCTGTGCTCATCCCTTGAGATTAGTTCCAGGCACAGAATCTTGTCCATTTTTCAGCATAAGATTTTCTAGTACTAGGCCTCCTTGCCTCTAAGATGACATCCATCACAGGTTTGCTGAGGGTGGGGTGCAGAATCTGATTCTCCTACTGAGACAGCAGGAAAGGAGTCTGAGGCAGGGGCCATGGAGATAACCGTGACACACTCTGCAGGAGGGGGTACCAGTGTTGGCGTGGCCAGTCTGGAGCAATCAAAATCATCCTTGGTTTGTCCTGTTTGACTTTTAGTACTTCCTTGGAGAGCAGAGGCAGCGGGGAAGGCATAGACTGATAGGTTTTTCCAGCTGAAGGACAGAGCATCCACTTTCTAGGCTTGTTTGTGGGGAGTCCTTGTGCAAAATTTGTCCAATTGGTAGTTCTGGGGGGGGAGGCAAACAGGTCTATATCTGGGCTCCCACATTCACTTGTCAACATGTTAAAAATCCTTGGGTCCAGTTTCTAGTCATGTGGGTCCATGAGGTTTCTGCTTAGTCCGTCTGCCAGTGTATTTAATTTTCCTGGCAGGATTTGAGCTTGTATGTGCACTTGGTAGCTCAATGCTGTGTTCCACAATGCCATGGCTAGTCTTCAGAGGGGGTAAGAATGTGTACTCCCCCTGCTTGTTTATGTACCACATAACTGTGGTGTTGTCCGTCTTTACCATTAGTTGTCCTGGAAGAATGTAGTCCTTGAAGGCTGTTAGAGCATTCTGTACAGCTAACATTTCTTTTTGATTGATATGCAGGCGCATTTGACTTGGGTTCCATTTGCCCCGAATGCACTTCCCTGCCAGGTGAGCCCCCCATGCACAGTCTGATGCACCTGTTGTTAGGGTTGGGCATCAGGGGGTGGTGTGAAAGGTAGTCCCTTGTTTTGGTGGCAGGCCTCTGCCCACCAAAGGAACTCTAGGCGCAGGCAAGGTATGATAGGAATCATTGTTTCTAGGCTGTGTGAATGTTGACTCCATAGGCTTTTTAGATACCACTGTAGTTTCCTCATATGCAGTCTTGCATTTGGAATCAGAAAAATGCAGGAGGCCATGAACCCCAAGGCTTGCAGTATTTGTCTTGCAGATAGCAGGGTTTTTGTGGCCACTTGTTTGAAGTAGGTTGGCAAATGAATTTGCTTTTCTGGAGTGAGGTAAGCCATCTGGGAAGTTGTATTCAAGCTTGCTCCCAGGAATGTAATTGGTTGACAGTTTACCAGTTGTGCTTTCTTTTTGTTTATGGTGTACCCCAGACAAGTTAGAACCATTTTACAAATGCCAGATGATTCAAAAGTATGTTCTGGCTTTCTGCCTGAATTAGACAATCGTCCAGGTATGGGTATATTTGAATACTTCTTTGTCTGCAAAATGCAATAACTGGAGCTAGGGACTTTGTGAATACCCTGGGTGCAGTAGATAAGCCAAAGGGCAGCGCAGAGAAGTGATATAGTGCGTGTAGCCTGCTTTGAAGCATAGGTATCTTCTGCAAGATTCCCTGATTGGGATGTGAGGGTATGCTTCTTTTAAATCTAGTGTTGGCAACCAGGCATCTTTGCCTAGCATAGGAAGTAATTGGTGAAGAGTCAATATCTTGAATTTGGAATCTCCAGAAAGGTGCTTAGAGTAGACGGGTCCCGGATTGAACGCCATGATTTGTCTTTTCTGGGTACCAGGAAAAGTCTGGAGTAGAAACCTTGTCCCTTTTCCTCTTCTGGTACCAGTTGAATAGCCCGCATGCTTAAGAGAGAAAGTACTTGTTTTTGAGCCTCTGCCCACTGATTTGGGGGTAGGTCCGGCCACCTACTTGACGTTGGCAATGTGTGGAAGTGAAATCTGTATCCCTGGGACACTATATTTAAAACCCATTTGTCCTGGGTAATGAGTTCCCAGATCTTTGCATAAAAAGCAATCTTTCCCCCCAATAAGGCAGTCAGAAGATAAGTTGTTGTTGTGTCTTTCAGCTTTTCCCGGTTAGGGGTCACCACAGTGGAACTCTGGTCCGCTAATGATTGGTAGTTGATTTTTACGTGCCAAGTTACCAGCCCTGATGCAAACCTTCAACGAAGGTACGCCCATTCACGCATGTCTCCACACAGAAGACGCTCTAGCTGAGAATCGAACTGGACAGCGTCTTACTGTGAGGCAACAATGCTACCACAGCACCACCACCGTGATAAGTACTTGGGGATTTTAAGTGGAAGTCATTGAGACAGTTTACCATAGGGTGGTGTCTTGTTATTCCCAGACTTGGAAGTGGAGGCCCCCCTCTGCTTAGTTCTGTGAGTCCCCTGGGACTGAAACCTGGGGTTTTAGCTGTGTTTGGGTTTAGCTTGAGAAGACCTGAAAGGGGCTGGAAAGGACCATTTCTTAGAAGGCCAGTGCCTACTAAATCTAGGAGGCTGAGCTTGTAAAAAATCTTTAACAGTTTGCATAGATTTAGCTTTATCTTCCATCTTTTTAAGAACTTCTTCAGCCTTGTTGCCAAACAGGTGGTCCTGATTTATAGGTTCATAGGTTCACAGGTTGGTACTAGGCTATCAGCCCTAGGGCCTATACAAGCCTAGCCATAACAATTCCCTGGCTATTTCTTCCCACATTATTTACTTTCCTGGACCCCTGTCTAGCAGGGCAACTGACGTGATCCCTGGGGTGAATTTCCTTTCTCCCATCCAATCGTCAAGGTTCCTCTTGAAGAGGTCCAAAGAGGCACTTTGCTTGACATGTATGGGCAATCTATTCCAGAGTCTGGGGAGTCTCTGGGTCAGGAACCTATCCCTCCAGCATGTTTTGTTTATTGTGAAGACAAGGTTTAGATCCCTGGAGCGTGTAGCTCCAGGGATCTAAACCTTGTCATCACAATTTAAAGGAGCATCCAACAATTTAGCTTTAACATGATCAGGCAAAGATTGCTCCTTAAGCCAAGCATGCCTTCTAAGCACAGACCCAGTAAAAGAAGCCCTGCAAGAGGCCTCTAAAGAATCAAAACCACATTGCAAAGTATGTTTTCCCAACTTGTTCAGCAGAATGCATTAAATCCTGTAAGTCTTTATTTTCCACACAGTCAGGAATCAACATAATTTTCTGTTTAAGCAGTCCAATAACATGTTGCTGATATTTTAACACATGCAATTGGCAGTTTAAAGCTCTAATTGCCAAGGTTGCTGAAGTATAAAACTTTTTACCCCATATATCCAGCACCCTGGAGTCTCTATGAGAAGACATAGGATTTTTAGCAGTAGAAGCCTTAATGCCCTTGAGCCCCTGTGAAATAGTCTCTGGATCTGCAACAGGATTTCTGAAAAGGAACTTGTGGGACTCAGGGACCCTGTAGTATCTGTCAGGTTTACTGGGAGCAGGAGGCAGGGAATCAGGGGCCAAACTGGATTCCGAGAAAGCATCATCAACAATGTCTAGTACAGGAGGAATAGCCAAAGGCCTATGCTGAGGTAGGAGAAGAAAATCCCTAATGCTCTTTTTTGAATCAGAAAATTCTTGGCTTTCCCAGTGAAAATGCTCTCATAGAGTATGTAAGGTTTCCCCAAAGGAAAAATCCTCAGGAGGGGAAGCAGAGGGAATGGAGTCCTCAGCATCAGAATCCTCATAAGTAGGTAAGGACAAATCCAGGTCATCAGAAGAGTCAGAAAAAACAGAATCCTGATCAGAAGATTCATAATCAAGCTCAGCCCTAGGCCTCTTGGGGGGGGGGGGGTGTGACTACCCCTGATTAGAGTTATTAGATTTTCAGTCATTTTTATCATTTGTTTTTTAGGCATAGAAGCCTGATCATGTGGACTGGCATCGTTTTTTTAGACATGGATCGAGATTTAGGCCTTAGTAATGAAGGAGGCGACTATTTGATATGCAAGTCCGTAGGCCTGAATACACCCTCAAAAGCCGGTGCCTGCACAGCGGCCCCGGACCCATCCAAGGTAGAGACATCTGCGGGTTCCATAGTTGAAGTATCTCACGGCATACCGGACTCCGAATGGGTCTCAGTAGAGGCCTGCGAATCAGAAGTAGCAGGTATCAGGGGCTGCAAAAGAGCCTCACTGAGTACCGGCGAACTGGCAACTGGCTTAGGAGAAGCGTTGATGGCAGTTTTGGACCTTGGCAGCCTGTCTCTGTCTTTATCTTTGCGTTTTTTCAGAATCCCGGTAGTCGGATGGCTAACCGACAACATTTCTGGATAATTAGACCGAGAACCGAAATATTTAGAGGCAAAAATATACCGACGAAGGGTAGTGCGATGATTAAGTAAAGCACAAAACCGACAGCAAGGTACATCGTGGTCAGGGCCTAGGCAAGGAATACAGTACGAATGAAAATCTTTATGAGGTATTTGCTTTCCACAAGTAATGCAATTATTAACTTTTACTGACATCGGAAGGAGCTAGAAAATGTTTCTCCAATGGGGTACTTAGCTTTTAGTTGAAGACTTCGGTTCTGAAACTCGAAAACGAAAATTTCAGGAGTCGGCCGACTGGCACTTGCAAACTGCTTCAGCTTTGGGCACCGCATGGCAAGAAAGACTGATGTAATGGTGTTGGCTGCATGTCTTATACCCCTGACGACTTGATGTCATAGAAGAAGGGACAGCAACCGATGCAAGACCCAAGACTTTGTTAATCAGGCTGACTGAGGGCAACCTGCAAACAAATTACCCAAATGTAATGACTGCAACAGTGAAACACAAAGAACATCTGCCAAATTGTGATACAGGCTGAAATGCGGGAAGACCCTGAGTGCTTAAAACATAAATTTAGAGAAATGTGTAACCCTCAAATGAATATTACAATGGAAAGGCACACATTTTACACAAGGAATCAAAAACCTGGTGAATATTGCAGCATATATTACCGACTTACGAAATAAAGCTAAAATATGCAGATTTACAGATCTACGAGATTTGCTGATAAAAGACCATTTTGTATATGGTGTTAATAATGATGTAGTGAGAAGAGAAAGATTTTGCTTCAGGATGGTGAATTAACATTGAGCAAAGCCAGTGACATTTGTCAAATACATGAGATTATAGAAAAGCATACAAATATGCTCATGAATGAGAAAAACATGTTTGCAGTGTCTGCTAGTGCGAATGTTGACAGTATGCAACAGAAAGTTAAGATGAAAAAGAAATATAAACCAAAAGCCAGTGCCACACCCAACCTCATTGTTAACTCTCACAATTGTAGAGGCAGTCATGAACTCAAATGGGAAAAGTGGTTAACTTTTGGTCAGCAATGTCACAAGTGTAAAAAAGTGGAATAATTTCAAAAGGCTTTGCAAGTCTAAAGTGCTGCAGGCTTATGTTAAAAGATTTTAAGTATCCAAAGAAGCAAGTAGATCAGATAGACTGTAGCAAACTCCAAGACTTGTGAGCAAACTTTCTATGTTGATGGTGTCTCTGTGATTGATGAAACAGTTAATACAGTAGACTCACTTGTCAGCAAAGACTGAAACATGTTGTACTGTTCAGATTAATGGGAAACCTGTAGAGCTTAAAGCAGACACTGGATCCAAGTGCAATGTTATATCAGCACAAATGTTTGCTAAAGTAAAAGCTGGTGAGAAACGATTCAGCAAAGTGTACAAAACTAGTTGCTTAGGGTGGTGAAGAGATTGAAACTGATGGTGCAGTAGGTCTTTCATGTCATTCTGCTGTAAACAGCTATGACTTACAGTTTAATGTAGTCAAATGACATGTGCAGTCATTGTTAGGACTCAAAAACAGTCTGAGAATGGGACTGATTTCATTTAATAAAGAGGTCCACCATATAAGTCTGACTAACAATGATAATTTTACACAGAATATTTTTAGTGAATATGCTATTTTCAAAGACGAGCTTGGTAAACTTCCAATCACATATTCCATATAGTTAAACCATGAGGTAAGTCCATTGGTTAGACCAGCAAGGAAGATTCCAGTAGCAATGCAGAGTGCAGAACTAGACACAATGGTGAATTTAGGTGCCCTTACTCCAGTAGAAAAAACAACTGAATGGGTATCCTCCATGGTCGTAGCTCATAAAATAACCTCAGATGATATTCAAATATCTGTTCATCTAAGAGACTTAAAGCACTTAAGCATCCTCATCATCTGATGCGTACAGTAGAAGAAGTAGCCACTCATGCCAAATTCCACTGTTTTCTCAATCTTAGATGCAAAAAGCTCTTTTTGGCAAATTTCGCTGGATCTCAAATCTTCATTAAATGACATTCAATACACCATTTGGTAGATACAGATTTTTAAGAATGCCATTTGGAATCAATTCTGTCAGTGAAGTATTTCAACATTCCATGGAACAAATATTTGCTGGTTATCCATGTGCTATTATAGTAGACAACATTATTGTTGGAGGTAATGGTGAAGACGGACATGATAGAAATCTCAGGAAAGTTCTAGACCATGCACATGAAGTAAATCTTAAACTGAATCCTTTGAAATGCAAATTCAAACTGAAAGAAGTTACTTATGTAGGGCATTTGTTTACCAATTCTGGCTTGCAACCAGATCCGTCTAAGCAAGCAGCAATTCTTGAAATGCCAGTTCCAGAGAATGTCACATCTTTAAAGCATTTTCTAGGTATGGCCAACTATTTAGGAGTTCATCTCAAACTTGAGTTAGCTTTCTGAATTTCTACACCATTATGTGAGTTGACACAAAAAACGGTAAAGTGGTCCTGATTGGAAGAACAGCAAAGAGCATTTCACATCCTAAAGAAGAAAATTGCCAGTCCACCCACACTGAGATATGATGTTCACAAACCTGTAACTCTTTCTTGTGATGCTTCAAAGTACGGCCTTGGTGCAGCATGTCTTCAAGAAGGCATACCAGTAGCCTGTGCGTCAAGGACTGTAACCCAAACAGAGATGCATTATGCACAAACAGAGAAAGAACTTTTGGCTGTAGTGTTTGCATGTTTGAAGTTCAATGATTATATTTATGGCAGACCTATCCAAATAGAGACTGATCACCAATAGGTTTCAATATGTATAGATAAAATATATACATCTTTCATGTTTGTTTTTCATGGTAGTATTATATTAGGCAGATGTACCTTTTACTAATTACACCATTTTCCCTTTAATATTGCGTACCTTTAAGAATGGTAATCATTACATTTTGTCACTTTTCAAATCATTTGAGATATTCTTCCTAGTAGTACCATATAACATGCACCCAATGAATTATATACATTTCTTCAAATGGAGAGCAGGTTTTATGTATATTGTACAAATTGAATATTTATAAGTTTAAAATGTAGTTTAAAGTGTTTTTAAAAGTATGTTTTTTAAAAACAATTTGTGGTTAATTAATGAATTTTTGGCGCCAAAAACTCTTTAAATAGATTGTTACTATTTGTTTCACTGGTTCTGATGAAATCTGCATGGTAGCAGATGAAAGCGCTTAACCAGATCATTGGCGTATTTTTTGTGTGTATCTTCTGCGTGTAACTCGTTGTATGGCAATAAAATAAGTTGTGATTTTTCTCCGAGTGGAAGTTTTCCTTGGAACACAGCGATTGGGATTTACTAGTTCGTGGTTGTGGTTTGCCTTTTATTTGTACTCAGTTGCCGTTTTTTTTTTCCCGATGGCTGACCTTTCCGAGGCACAATCCGCTTCATTGGAGAATGACGAGCTTGTTACTTTAAGGGCAGATGTCAACTTATTAAAAGCCGACGTCAGTAAGTTACTGGACTTAGTGAACACACTTTCTTTTAACATCATCCAACGTACGGAGCCAGTCCGTTCGGACCTAGCGAAACCTGGTAATTTGACCGGCTTCCCTGCCAAACCAACGGCCGTTAGTGAGAACATAACTACTGCAGAGAACATTAGTCCTTTTAACAATAGCTGCAATGAAATCCCGAATGCGCAACCTCCAAATGTACACCTTCTTGTGTCAGGTGGGATTTTGCAGCATCAAGACAAACACAGTAGCAATAAAAAAAAAACTTTAGACAACAATTTAAATACTTCTGTGGATGTTGACTGCACCTTCGACTTCAGTCTTCTTCAACTGGATGACGAGTCAAACCGACAAGGAGCAAGACCTAAATACCGTGATGTGGTTAAAACATATTCTACCACTGCTAATCACCATGAGCCAACAAAAGGTACTGTTAATAAGAAATCCAATTCCAGCCCTTTGTTTAAATCTAATAGGTATTGTAATAAAAAACAAACAGGGCATGGTTTGGAGAAATGTGATAAATATGATAAATTTGGGGATATTGATAACTTTTTAAATGGTGACATTGTGTTTAAACAAAATGACACTGATTATGGTCACAAAAAGACAAAATATGCCTCAAATGAAAATTCTATTAAAGAAAAAATATTTGCTCTGGGGAAGAAAATTTTACATGCAAAATGTATTAAGATTGACAATGCCTATCTACAGCAATGCATTAATTCAGAAATTGTACCTAAAGGGTTGCGTTTTTTTAAGTTACCATTAGGGTTAGAATATAGTGACAATGTTGTTAAAGATTTTAACAGTATGTTTGATGAATTTGGTTTTTATTCATGAAAAAATTGATGAAGTATAATGATGAAAAAATGGGAACTATTATAAATGAAATTGAGAGTTTAAATGAAGAAATAATTCAGGACATTAATTTTGATAAATGGTATGAATTATACCACAAACAATTTCAAATAGCTGAAAATAAGGCCGCTATCACTTTCAATAGGAAAAATAGAAAAATTGATAGAGATTTGAGTTCGTACAAAATTCACAAAGCTTACATATGGCCACACAAAATGAATGCCCACATTCAGCCTAACTTGGAATTTGATAGAGTAGACAGAGGGCGGATAAACTCTTGGGGAATAGAAGAAGATGAGAATTTTCAAGGGGGGCGCTTCCACCCTCCCCCCAAATTTTACAGAAGAAAGTTCCAGCATTAGACAAAGATGTACTAGTTTTTTGGGATCCCAAGTGTGAACCAACAGGTTCAGGAGGTAGTAAGGCAAATAATGACAAAACAGAAGAATTTATGGTATCAACCACAGGGGGACAAATACATCCGAAGATACAGACCTCCCATGGTTTAAAAGTTTATAACTACACTGAGTTTGACATTAATAAAGACTTTTGTTTGTTATTTAGTAAAGGGATGAAATTCATCCCTACGCCTCGGTTTAATATTGTAGATATTATAAAGGAAACTAAATTTTACTGCCGTAGACTAAACCTGGCCTTACAGTTTAAAGATAAGAACAAGGGTAGTGAAAATCTGAGTAGGAACCACCTACTAAAAAAGAAAAGCACTTTTATTCCAGGTTACCACCCTAGTGTGGCTCAATTCGAAAAGATTGTTACCCAAGACTTGTACTGGTTAAACCACCAGGTTAAGGTCAAAAATGAGCTTGTAATTTCACAAGAAGACAATCTTTCTCTTAAAGAGAGGCAATGTTTGAACTATATAATAAACAACAGGGAAATCAGGATAATGAAGCCAGATAAAGGAGGCGGGATTGTCATTTATAACACCCATGACTACAACCAAGAGATTCACAATATTCTTCATAATTCTGGCAAATATGACGAAATATCTCTTAATGAAGTTAATATTGGTTACAAACGTATTGACTTAGCCATTGAAGGGTATTTATTGGATAATAGGATCACTAACGATACATATGAGTTTATCAGGGAAGAATTCCCAAAGATGGCTACTATATTTGGGATACCCAAGTTACATAAGAACCTCCAAAAACCTCCTTTCAGGCCAATCATTTCTGGTTCAAAATCTAAAACTTTCAACATAGGGGTCAGTATTGATGCTTGGACAAAGCATATCTATAATAACGTAAATCATTTGACTAAGGACTCTTGGAATTTTTTGGCCAATTTGACCCCACTGGTGTGGCAAAAGGACTTAACTTTTTTAACAATAGACGTGGTAGACCTTTTTTCTAGTATACCAAAAGAGATTGGGCTAGAATTTTTTTGTAATAGTTTAAGGAAACACTCTGTTCTCAGTTGGGACAAAATAAATCTCATAATGGACATGATGGGATTGGTTCTGGACTACAATTTTTTAGAGTTCCAAGGGGAACTTTTTAGACAGAATAGTGGGGTTGCCATGGGGGCCTCTTGTGCTCCAGTGTATGCCAATCTCGTCATGTTGGAATGGGAATCCCAGTTTATTTTCCCCAGTGAGTTTTATAAACATATGGTTTATTACACAAGGTATTTAGATGATTTGTTTATCCTTTGGAATGGACCTATTGAATTGATTAAGGTTTTTATCGACTACTTGAACAACACTACTAGTTTTTTAAAATTCACTTACAAGTTTGAAAGGAACGGTATCCCCTATTTGGATACTTATATTAGTTCTAATGATAAAGAATTCGAGTCGAGAATTTATAGGAAAGAGACTTTTTCGAATGACTACTTAATTTATGGAAGTTGCCATCCCCCGCACATTTTCAAAAGTGTATTTAAGGGCCAATGTATCAGAGCGGCCCGGATGTCTTCCACTAAAGAAATTATGGAACAAGAAATGAATGTCATTCACAATATGTTTCTAAATAGGGGTTATCCCGAGGCTATGCTTAATTCCACCATTACTTATGTCAAAAATGAATGGGGTAAAAAGTTTTCACCTTTGTTAGGGAAACCTTTTTTGCAGAACAAAAAAGACGATCAAAATAGAAATATTTGTATTCTTATGTATAGTCCATATACAAACCTCATCAAAGATATATTTTACAAGCACTGGAATCTCATGACTATATCCGATGAAGTCAGGGAAATAGTAGGCCCACTTCCTAAATTTGTGTTTAAGACCTCTGCAAACATCAAAAACATGTTAGAAGGTAATAAGGAAAAGAAGAATGAGGGCAAGAAGTATACATCCACAGGAAAGTGTGGGACTTGTAAGCAATGTAAAGAAATTAACAATGTCAATGTCATCAGGTTAAACAATACAGTGAAGACACGCTTGTTCAGCTTGGGAGGGAATTGTAACACCCCAAGAGTGGTTTATGTTGCCAAATGCATCTCATGTGATGCATATTACATAGGGAAGACTGAAAGGAAACTCAAAACAAGAATATACGAACATCTATACAAGATTAAGAAACAAGACGTCAAAAATGCCCTTAGTAAGCACATTTTAGATAGAGGTCCTGAGCATAGTTTCCTTTTCAGCATCATTGATCAGATAAGTAACATAGAATTAAAGGGCAATTGGAAAACTTATCTTGCCCTATTAGAAAGCAAATGGCAAATAATATGTGATGCCACCACCCATCCCGGGCTTAACGATTTCATAAGCATTAAACCTTTCCTTTTACTGGATGTTTAACCTTCCCATTCTACACTGCACTTAGGATTTTACAATTTTAATATTTTTTACCTATTGGTACACTGTATATTTATTTATTTATTAATTTATCCATTGATACACATTATGGACTTGTATATATTCTATACTATGCAATCAAATTTATTATTTATATTAATTTATTTATACTTTTACAACACATCAATTGCTACAATCAATTAAACTTAGATAGTCAGTTTTCACTATATGTATACATTTTTCCTTCATGTTTAAATAATTCCTTTTAGGTTTCAATATGTATAGATAAAATATATACATCTTTCATGTTTGTTTTTCATGGTAGTATTATATTAGGCAGATGTACCTTTTACTAATTACACCATTTTCCCTTTAATATTGCGTACCTTTAAGAATGGTAATCATTACATTTTGTCACTTTTCAAATCATTTGAGATATTCTTCCTAGTAGTACCATATAACATGCACCCAATGAATTATATACATTTCTTCAAATGGAGAGCAGGTTTTATGTATATTGTACAAATTGAATATTTATAAGTTTAAAATGTAGTTTAAAGTGTTTTTAAAAGTATGTTTTTTAAAAACAATTTGTGGTTAATTAATGAATTTTTGGCGCCAAAAACTCTTTAAATAGATTGTTACTATTTGTTTCACTGGTTCTGATGAAATCTGCATGGTAGCAGATGAAAGCGCTTAACCAGATCATTGGCGTATTTTTTGTGTGTATCTTCTGCGTGTAACTCGTTGTATGGCAATAAAATAAGTTGTGATTTTTCTCCGAGTGGAAGTTTTCCTTGGAACACAGCGATTGGGATTTACTAGTTCGTAGTTCCAGAGAATGTCACATCTTTAAAGCATTTTCTAGGTATGGCCAACTATTTAGGAGTTCATCTCAAACTTGAGTTAGCTTTCTGCATTTCTACACCATTATGTGAGTTGACACAAAAAACGGTAAAGTGGTCCTGATTGGAAGAACAGCAAAGAGCATTTCACATCCTAAAGAAGAAAACTGCCAGTCCACCCACACTGAGATATGATGTTCATAAACCTGTAACTCTTTCTTGTGATGCTTCAAAGTACGGCCTTGGTGCAGCATGTCTTCAAGAAGGCATACCAGTAGCCTGTGCATCAAGGACTGTAACCCAAACAGAGATGCATTATGCACAAACAGAGAAAGAACTTTTGGCTGTAGTGTTTGCATGTTTGAAGTTCAATGATTATATTTATGGCAGACCTATCCAAATAGAGACTGATCACCAACCACTAGTGACAATTTTGAAAAAGCCAATGCATACAGCCCCAGCTCAATTGCAATGCATGATGATAAAATTGCAAAAGTACAATTTCAATATTGTTTACAGAAAGAGCAAACACTTTTACCTTGCTGATGGTTTGTCATGTGCATCCAGACAAACACAGCAGCATGAAAATGAAACAGCAGACTCTGAAGTCATGGAAGCCAGACATTTTTCATCAAGGCTTGATGAACTAAGAAATCACACAGCTTCAGACCCAATTCTCCAGAAGTTGAAAAACATTATCAGTCAAGGATGGCCTTCATGAGAAAACAGTTTACCACTTGATATGCAACAGTATTTTCCTTACAGAGATGAACTCATGATGGAAGATGGAATCATCATGAAAGGTGCAAAAGAGGTAATTCCTAAAACATTACAACAGGAATATATCAGAATTTTGCATCGTGGTCACCCAGGTACTGATTCAACCAAAAGAAGAGCAAGATCTTTTGTATTTTGGCCTTTTATGTCCAAGGATATAGAGAAGGAAACTCTAGCATATTCAATTTGCAAGCGCACCAAACTGCATCAGAAAAAAAACAATTCAGCTACACCAGATTCCTCAATTACCATGGTCGACGGTTGCTACAGATATTTTCAAATGGAATGGTCAGCATTACTTAGTATTAGTAGACTCTTATTCATATTAGTTTGAAATTGACCTACTTCCTAACTTGACATCTGACACAATCATTACAAAATTGAAGAGACATTTTTCTGTCCATGGTAGTCCATACAAAGTCATGTCTGACAATGGCGCACAGTTTACATAGGTTCATAGGTTGGTACTAGGCTATCGGTCCTAGGGCCTATACAAGCCTAGCCATAACAATTCCCTGGCTATTTCTTCCCACACTATTTACTTCCATGGACCCCTGTCTAGCAGGATGACTGACGTGATCCCCGGGGTAAATTTCCTTTCTCCCATCCAATCATCAAGGTTCCTTTTGAAGTGGGCCAAAGAGACACTCTGCTTGACATGTATGGGCAGTCTATTCCAGAGTCTGGAGAGTCTCTGGATCAGGAACCTATCCCTCCAGCATGTTTTGTTTATTGTGATGACAAAGTTTAGATCCCTGGAGCATGTGGCTCTGAGGATTGGGATTTCTTTAAGTGTAGCATGTCCAACAGCTCTGGGTTTGACATGGCCTTGTATGTTAAGCAGAGATCACCTCTGAGTAGACGATATGTGACAGAGTATAGCTGGAGTTTTTTAAGATGGTCAGCATAGGGCATCTGCTTTAGGCCTGTGATTCTTTTAGTGAGGTATTTCTGCGGCCTTTCCAGTTGTTGCAGATGTCTTGAGAGGTACATATCAAATGGGGTGTTGTATTCTATAATGGGTCTAATGAGGGATGAGTACAGTGGGACAATGACCTTTTTTCTGGATGAAAAGCCCTTAGTGATGAGGTATGCCACATAGAAGGATTTCCTGACTGTTGTGGCGATGTGGTTATTGAAGGTGAGACCACTGTCCACCTGTGTCCCTAAGTCTCTTATCACACTTTCGGTGTTTAGTGTACTGCCACCTATGTGGTAATTCACGGGTACATGTTTTTTCCCAAAGGGGATAACTATATATTTCTTGGCATTGAACTTGAGCCCATGGCTCTGGCACCAAGCATCTCTTTCTGTAAGGCCCTTTTATAGAGTATCCACATTATTTGGGGATTCAATAATGGCTCCCAGTCCCTTAGTGTTGGCCTGTACTTCAGAGAAGTACATGCCAAACAAGAGAGGTCGCAGGACTGAATCTTGAGGTACTCCACTTGCCACTTGTCTGGAGCTGGATTTGAGGTCAGCTACTTTTACAGTGTGGGTTCTGTCAGTAAGCCAGTTGGCAACCCATCGAGTGACGTAGGGATTAATGCCCAGCTTAGTAAGTTTATCTATGATTCCAGAGTGGAGGATGGTGTCAAAGGCCTTGGCGAGGTCCAGATAGGCTGTGCAGACTGCCTTACCCTCGTCCATGGCTCTGGAGACTGATTCAAATAAGTCAATAAGGTTCAGGAGACAAGATTAGCCCTTCACAAACCCAAACTGGGTAGGGTCCAGTGTTTTAAGGTTGCCAATGTCTTTGTTTATAAGTTCCATGATAATACATTCCATGGCCTTGCAGATCAGGCTCGTCAGACTGATAGGGTGGTAGTTCCCGGGATCCAAGATGGATCCCCCCCTTGTGGAGTAGGACAACTGTAGCTGTGCACCACTCAGTGGGCACGAAGCCTGAGGTGAGGGTATAATTAAACATGACGCTTAGGTGAGGTGCCAGTTCATTTTGTAGTTCATGTAGTACACAGCCCGGGATGTCATCTGGTCCCGTGGATGCTATTTTCTTAGCTTTGGAGAGTGCATTTTTTACCTATGTGGCCATTATTACTGGAATTTGGCAATCTTCCGGTATTGAGATGGGCCATTTAGGGGGTGAGAGGGGGGTGAAGTTGGAACTGAATCGATCTGACAGGATATTTGCAATATCCGTGGGATCAGTATATTTAATGCCATTCTGTTGTAGCTCAGAGCAGATCTGAGCATTGCCATTTAGATTATTGGCATAGTTATAGAATGCCTTGTGGTTTTCTTTGGAATCTTTGGCAATTTTATTTTCGTAACTAGCTTTGGAGGATTTTATGAGGGATCTCAGCTTCTTACTGAGGCTGGTAATGGAGTTTTTTGCATCCTGGGATTTTCCTCTTTTCTTCAACAGTTTCTTCCTTTTGTTGTAAAGTTTGTTTATGGCAGGGGACTACCAGACTGGCTTCTTTTTTTTGGAGGAGAGCATCTTGGTTCTATTTGGGATGGCATGATTCATGCATGAGTGGATGTGCTCATACAGTGCTTTAGTGTAGGACTCAGCAGTCGAACTTTCAGTTCCCATCTGCATGGGTGTCATGAAGTTAGTAACTTCTGACTTGAGTAGCATGAAGATGGCTTTGGAGAAGTTTTTATGGAGGTTTCCTTACTGGGAGGTGGGGGTGGGATGTGGATGTTAAGGATGATTAGCTTATGGTCTGACCAGTGAGAGGGTGACCATAAGTGTGGAGCATCGATTTCCCATGTTGGTAATGACCAGGTCTAGGATATTGGAGCCCCATGGTGGGACTATGAATTAGCTGATCCAGGGCATTGGAATTTATGAATTCCAAGAACCGTTGGGCAAAGGTGTTGGTACATGAGTAGTTTTCCCAGTTAATGGCAGGGTAGTTGAACTCACCCAGCATTAGGGTGTTTGGTTGTATATTAATATTTTCCAGTATGTTTAGAAAGGTGTAGTGAGAATCTTGGGGCATGGTGGGGGATCTGTAGCAAGCTACAATTTGGATTGCAGTCTTACCTAGTGTTAGTTGCACCTGGAGAATTTCAGAAGCATTGTGTTGGGTAACTAACCTGGTGGGGTGAATATCCTTGGTGAATATGGACACTCCTCCACCTTTAGTGTTTCGATCCTGGTTTGGTGGCTGAAAAGTGTGGTCAGCAATTCAAGAAATTTGCTGAGTCTTGGGACTTTGTCCATATTACCAGTAGTCCTGAGTATCCACAATTCAATGGGTTAACTGAACATGTAGTTTAGAGTGCAAAGCAGTTGTTTGAGAAATCCAAGAGAGATGGTACCGATGTTTTTTCTTAACTTATCTCAGAAACATTCTTCGAGACAACTTGCTTGGTTCACCCACTCAGAGATTGATGTACAGACAGACTAGAGCAACTCTTCCAATCAGTAAACAATTGTTAGTACCAAATGCAAAGAACAACAGAGGGGTCAAGGCTCAACTTTTAAGAAAACGTCAGTCACAAAAGTTGTACAATGATAAGACCAGTAAATCACTTAGACCATTATTACTACAAGGAGAAGTTGTGAGAATTCAAACATCTAAAGGATATGACTGAGTGGGAATCATAAAGAACTGAGATCTTACATCATATAATCTGAAGGAATGGATTTCAAATGGAATCAAAGATGTGTGTTATCTCCGAACCAGTGATGCAACAGATTGCCTGTGCCAATGACTCTAATTCCCAGAGTGAGTCGTCAACTGTTCCAATTCAAAAAGACAGTGTGCTTCCTTCAAACAACTTTGATGTAAACTCTGATCTTCCAATTTTGAAAGAATCCCCAGAGACTGTCCCTGTTGCTAAACCCGTCAGAATTTCTATGTTACCAGATGGGGTAGAATTTCCAGACTGAATCCTAAATACACAGTGACTTGAACTCAGTTTTATTTTTTAAAATGTTGATATAATGTCTAGCTCTTAAAATGTGTTTGTTCTATTTTGCATGTTGAACAAAATTAAAGAGTGAGGATGTACATCAGTGTGTATATTGAACCTAGTCAGCCACTGTAGTCAGAGAGCATGTGCAGGATCAATGTCATTTTGTGTAGTCAGTCAGTATGAATGTAAGCTTGAATGGAGATGCATATCTGAGTGTGTTAGAAGTAACAAGTCAGTCAGTAAGCTTATGAAGTTTGAAGTACATGTTCCAGTTACAGCTCCTGATGTGTTTATGTAAATAGACAACTTGAATGCATTCCATGCCTTAGTGTCTCATTTGAATACGCCAGACATGTAGCAAAGATTACCCCTAGACTGTACACCTTTAAAAGAAATTCCAATCTGCCATATTTAGAGATAATGATAGGATGCATACAGTAGGAGCACTGAAATCCCAAGTCATGCACTACAGCCACTTCAGTGGAGCAGATGGATAAAGCCTCGACTACGGCCAAGGCAACCAGGATTAAATTAGAACCTGGGCAACTGAGTGGCACAGAATGGATGGCCATTCTATTCCTGGATGGAGGATGTTTGTTGATAACACTCCCTTACAGGAGGTGCAGTACAAATAGGGGTGTTGTCCTCCAACCTGGGTTGATGAGTGCAGGGGCATGGGGAAAGGGGGTAGATCATATTTAAAACAAAAGCTATGCTAGAAGATGGACAGAACCCTATCCCGATGCCCTTAGATTCCTTGCTGGCCCTGGTGTAAATTTGGACATTGGACCAGAGGTGAATTAGAGTGCTGGTATGCTAGTGAAGGATATAGGGCACTGGGATGACTGTCAGGATGACAGTAACATGGGGGAGCTGCTCTGAAGATATTAAATTTCAAATGATTACATGTCATCCTGTGGTGGGATGCAATCCAAATCATCCACAGGAGATGAGAGGCAAAGTTGTATATCATCAACCTCCACCCCCATACTGTCTCCCAAATACAACATATACACACAGAACAGAGGGCCCAGAAAAAAAAGACTTATTATAGACTGCATCTAGGAAAGTACAGAACTGATTCATACTAGATACCATCCCTATGATCTCCTGAATAAACAAGAGGCCAGTTGATACAGAATCACACCTGTGAGACCACAATAATGTAATAAATGTTCCAAAATGATTCCATGGTCAGCAGTCACAGATGTTGAACAAAGACAAAGCAAACTCATTACCTTGACAGCTACCCTGATCTCTCATTATTAGATAAAATTCCATAGTAAGGATCACATCAGTACTATGACAAGTACAATAAACAATAAAAGTGGATCAAGTGTAGTGTCAATTTTAAGTGTTTAACTGCATTTAAACCATCTTCTCAAGAGATGTTGTAGAGAGTGTTGAGACTGGGTGGTACTTTTTCATATAATAAGAGGCTAAATCCATTGTTTTGCATCACCATAGGACCAACTCAGTGGTCCCTCCACTTGCATCCAATCGGCCTATACACACTGCTGTTGAGGGAGCTGGGGACATCCAGACAGGCAACAGCCCTATGACCTATTTATTCCTGCCCAGGAATCCCCAATTAGTTCAGCTAATCATGGCAAGAGTTTGATATTATGCAGCAGGCTAGCCTTGCTGGTCCTGCAAGGTAGTCTGCCTTCTCCACAAGTGGAGCACCCCTTTCCTCTGCAGTGTCTCTTCCAATCTACACTACAGCTGCCATTTAAAGGTTCTCTTCAGTTAAAAGTGTGATTGCACATGGTATTGTGGGTGTGACAGGCCCCTGCTCCATAGGGTGTACACCTAGTGCTCCCACTATTTGTCACCCATGTGGTGAGTCACAATCACCTCCCTCAATCCAGGATGGATGAGCAGGCAGTGACCAGTCATTCCAATCCTCCCTGCTAGCTCCTACTGGTGCCTACTCTACTTTCCAAACATGGATCACCTGCAGCATAATCAGGGCTTTATTCCTATATGCCATGGAGGGGCTTTTTTTTTTTTTTTTTTTTTTAGAGAATGAAAGTGGCCAAGATGTCCTTCACAACTCCTAACTTAAATGGAGAAATGACAAATTAGTATGGGACCTAGCCAAGCATCTCAGAGCAGAAAATCACCAGTCAGGTGAGACACGAGTCAAGTAAGATGTTAGACTGCTGCATGCTAGAAACCAGGGAAATAAAATTAAACTGATCAGGAAGAAAAAAACACATACCAACTCCAAGGAGACAGAAATTCTTCAGGACCACATCTCATCCTCTGGAATGCAGTGAGGAGAATACATGATTTGATCATGAAAGCTTCACATTGGAAAGTGAGCAACCAGTTTGCTTTAATCAGTTGGAAGGTGAGTCAGGATGGGCTGCATAGTTTCCTCATGATTCAAAAGAAATCAGAAAGTGGGACAGCTATTGCAAATCTTCTCAAGACAAATAAAATTATTTCTTCTGGGAACCTCAGAGAGGGAGGCAGCATAATGATCTGTCAGCTGAAGTGAGGCCCCAGGTAGGCAGATGCAATACTATCAGTGCTATAGCCTTTGTCTGATCTGCCTTAGTGTGCAGAGCTCATCATATCAAATTTTGTCTTGCACAAAATGGTGTGGGTGCACTTTCATGGGAAAATAGATCTAGGGAGGCCATTCTCTCTCTTACTACACAGAGTTCAGCATCACACCAAAGCATATGTAGCATGGAGTGGAGTGAAACAGGTAGATCTAGGGAGGTTAAGCTCCTCTGGACCACATGCACTTCACTCCTGAAATAGCTAATGCAAGACATGGAAAGATATCTCTGGGGTAATCACACATGAATTCTTGCATTACACCAGTCCCAGGTCAAGGAGTTGTACTCAGACAAACTTGACTGAAAAGCAGTGATCTTACCAGGTGACAAGATTCACCACCAGTTCAATAGTGGTAACACATAGTAGGAATCAAAGCTGGAAATACATCTGTGCTGATGGTTGGCAGAGGTAACAGCGTGAGCAAATCATAACACCTTTAAAATAAATAATTTTAAAGGAGAGACTCCCTGTCAATCATCCAATACTACTGAGTAAGGGTTAGACAACATCAAGGAGACAAGGAAGTTCATGTCCTCCTGAAGGAATATCCTCACACTACTGATTGGACACTACACAAAGAAGTACCCTCGGTTTGCTCATGTACCATGACAAAGGAACTGTTAGCTTCAGCTTAGTTCTTGGTTATACGCAAAGGTGAATGATGAAATACAGCAACTCCTCCATCACAACTCCACCGCAAACATCATCCAGCTAAAGCCAATGAATGACTTACAAAAAAGACTAACAAAATAGAAACATCAAAAACTGACATTTGAAAATAAATATTTTCCATAATGGAGAAGTGGAGGTTTAATTATGTATAACTCTATACAGTAACTGGAAACTTTAGGACTTAAAAAAAGCTAACAATCAAAATTAAATTCAAGCATTATGTAAGAATTTGGTAGAGGTAAAAAAAAACATATAAAAAAAGAACCGCTTCATTGGAAGGGTGATAAGTACACTGAAAAAAAGTACAGTTGTGTACACTTACCATAAATGTAGATGTTCGAGTGTATTCACTGTTGCAGTCATCACATTTGGGTTATCTGCTTGCAGTAGCCCTCAGTCGGCCTGATTAACAAAGTCTTGGGTCCTGCGTCGGATTGCTGTCTCATCTTCCATGACGTCAGGTAGTCAGGGGTATAAGGCATGCAGCCGACGCCATATTATCAGTTTTTCTTGCCCCAGATGTCAGGTGCCCCCATAATGGGAAGCAATTATATACAAGGTTATACCTCCAACAAAAAGCAAATACACCAGAAAGCTTTAAGCATAATAAACAAGAATAGAGGTACAGACAATAGAAGTCAGGGGGCTGGAGGGAGGGTAACCAGGACTGCAACAGTGAATACACTCGAACATCTACATTTATAGTAAGTGTATACAAGTGTACTATGTTCTTCGTGTTTCACTTTTGCAGTCATCACATTTGGGTAGATTCCCAAAGCTAAGGATGGGAGGAGGCAATTAGATAGCATTAGGACCCACTATAAGGCCCTGCAGGACTGCAGTGGTAAAGCCAGCTCTGGATTTAGAAAAAATGGCAAGTGGTAATGCTTGGTGAAGGTATGTACAGAACTCCAGGTAGCAGCTTCTAGGATGTCTTTGGTAGGGACACCTCTGAGAAAGGCTGTAGAGATAGATGCAGCCCTGGTTGAATGTGGTCTTATCCCCTGTGGGGTAGGTTTTCCATGGTGCTTATAGCAGAAATTAATTCAATGACCAATCCACTTAGAAATGGTTTGCTTTGAAATGACCTTCCCCTCTGCCTCTGCAGCAAATGCAACCAACAGCTGTTCAGATTTTCTGAGAGGTTTAGTCCTGTCCAAGTAAAATCTAAGTTGTCTTTGCATGTCCAAGAGGTGCAGTAGTTGTTCCTCTTTGTTCTGTGGATTAGAAAAGAAAGTTGGCAAATGAATGGACTGATTAAGGGCCACACTGGATACCACCTTGGGCATAAAGGAGGGATTGGTCCTGAGGGACACCCTGTCCGCATGAAAGATGATGAAGGGTTCCACAGCCATGAGGGCCTGTAATTCAGACACCATTCTTGCTGAAATAATGGTTAGAAGGAATGCTGTTTTCCAAGAAAGAAATTTCATCTCTGCACTTGCAGCTGGGTCAAAGGGAGGTAGAGTGAGCTTTTCCAATACAAAGTTAAGGTCCCAGGCTGGAGAAGGGGCTCTCCTGGGTGGTCTTAAGTTTTTGGCCCCTCTGAGGAACTGCTTGAGCAGTGGATGAGAGAAGAGAGGTAGTTCTGTGTTGTAATGTGCTGAAATGGCTGAGGCATGAATTGTGATGGAGGAAAAGGAAAGGCCCTTTTGAAGCATCTCAGTGAAGTATTGAAGAATCTGAGGTAAATTGGGCACTGCTGTTCCCATCCCTTGAGTTGGGTTCCAGGAACAGAATCTTTTCCATTTTACAGCATAGGATTTTCTAGTAATAGGCCTCCTTACTTTCAGAATGACATCCATCACTTGCTTACTGAGGGATGGGAATGGTGAGATCAGGCAATTAGCCAGGCTGCCAGGTTCAGGGTTTGCAGCTGTGGGTGCAGAACCTGGCCCTTCTGCTGGGACAGGAGGGCAGGGGTCTGAGGCAGGTGCCACGGTGCCAGCAGTGACACACTGCATAAGAGGGGGTACCAGTGTTGGTGTGGCCAGTGTGGTGCAATCAATATCATCCTTGGTTTGTCCTGTTTGATCTTTAGTAGTAGAGTAGAGGAGAGGCAGAGGGGGAAAGGCATAAACTGATAGTTTCTCCATGCTAGTTTCTCCAGGTGAAGGACAGGGCATCCACTTTCCAAGCTTGTTTGTGGGGACTCCTTGTGCGGAATTTGTCCAATTGATAGTTCTGGGGGGAGGCAAACAGGTCTATCTCTGGGCTCCCCCATTTGTTTCTCAACATGTTGATGGGAAGGATTCAAACCGATAGCTAGGAAGCATATTTCTGCTCACAAATATTTGTGGTATTCCATGAGGCTAAATCCTACACAGAGGGAAACATGGAAAATGGTTTATGAGTATATACTATCATAAATTCACAGCGATTAAACCTCCTTTTCAGGAGCTCTGCATAGATGGGTTTTGTAAATAGTTTTGTGTAGAGAAATTTCTGTATTGCTATGATATGTTATGATATGATTAAATTTCAATAATAAGATTTTCAAAAAAAAAAAACATGTTGAATATCTTTGGTTCCAGTTTCCACTCATGTGGGTCCATGAGATTTTTGCTTAGGTCGTCTGCCAGTGTATTTAGCTTTCCTGACAAGAATTGAGCCTGTAGGTACACTTTCCACATGTGTGGGTCCATGAGATTTCTGCTTAGGTCATCTGCCAGTGTATTTAGCTTTCCTGGCAGGAATTGAGCCTGTAGGTGCACTTTCCACTCGCATGGGTCCATGAGATTTCTGCTTAGGTCATCTGCCAGTGTATTTAGCTTTCCTGGCAGGAATTGAGCCTGTAGGTACACTTGGTAGCTCAGGACTGTGTTCCACAGAGCCATAGCTAGCCTGCAGAGAGGGTATATGTGGGATCCCCCCATTGGTTTATGTACCACATAACAGTGGTGTTGTCTGTCTTTACCAATAATTGTCCTGGAAGAATGTGATCCTTGAAGGCTGTCAGAGCATACTGTACAGCTAACATTTCTTTTTGATTGATATGCAGGTGCATTTGACTTGGGTTCCATTTGTCCTGAATACACTGCCCTGTCAAGTGAGCCCCCCATGCATAGTCTGATGTGTCTGTTAGGGTTTGGGAGGCAGGGGGTAGAGTGAATGGCAATCCCTTGTTGTGGTGGCAGGCCTTTGCCCACCAAAGGAACTATCTGTAGACAAGGTATGATAGGAATCACTGATTCTAGATCCTGAGAATGCTGACACCATAGGTTCTTTAGATACCATTGTAGTTTCCTCATATGCAGTCTTGCATATGGAATTAGAAGAATGCAGGAGGCCATGAACCCCAAAGCTTTCAGTATTTGTCTTGCAGATAGCAGGGTCTTTGTGGCCATAAGTTTGAAGTAAGCTGTCAAATGAACTTGTTTCTCTGGTGTGAGGGAAGCAATCTGGGAAGTTGTGTTCAAGCTTGCTCCAAGGAATACAATTTGTTGGAAGGGTACCAGATGTGATTTTTTTTTGTTTATGGTGTACCCTAGAGAAGTTAGCACTTTTTGTACAAATGCCAGATGATTCAATAGTATGCCCTGGCTTACTGCCTGAATTAGACAATCGTCCAGGTATGGGTATATTTGAATATTTCTTTGCCTGCAAAATGCAATGACTGGAGCTAGGCACTTTGTGAATACCCTGGGCACAGTAAATAAGCCAAAGGGCAGTGCGAAGAACTGATAGTGCATGAAGCCTGCTTTGAAGCATAGGTATCTTCTGCAAGATTCCCTGATTGGGATGTGCAGGTAGGCTTCCTTTAAATCCAGTGTTGCCAACCAGGCATCCTTGCCTAGCACAGGAAGCAACTGGTGAACAGTTAGCATCTTGAATTTTGGGATCACAAAAAAAAAAAAATGTTTAGGATAGAGAGATCCAGGATAGGATGCCAGGAGTTGTCTTTTCTGGGCACCAGAAAAAATCTTGAGCAGAAACCTTGTCCCCTTTCCTCTTCTGGGACAGTTCGAATAGCCCTTATACTTAAGAGAGAGAGAGAACTTGCTTTTGAGCCTCTGCCCACTGATTCAGGGGTATAACTGGCCAACCATTTGGGGTTGATAAAGTGTGAAAGTGGAATCTGTATCCCTGGGAAACTATATATAAAACCCATTTATCCTGGGTAATGAGTTCCCAGTTTTTTGCCTGCAGAGCAATCTTTCCCCCTAAAGGAGCAGTCAGTTGAGAAAGGCTTGAAAGATTTAGTTAAATCATTGAGACAGTCTACCATAAGGGGGATATTACTACTCCCTGCTTTGGAAGTGGGAGCCCTCCACTGCTTAGTCCTGTGCGTACCTTGGGACTGAAGTCTGAGTGTTCTGCTGGGTCTGGGTTTGGACTGAGAAGGCCTGGAAGAGGCAGGAAAGGACCAATTCTTAGAGGGCCAATGCCTACTAAATCTTGGAGGCTGCACTTGCAGGAAATCTTTAACAGTTTGCAAAGATTTAGCCTTTTCTTCCATCTTTTTAAGTACCTCTTCTGCTTTGCTGCCAAACAGGTGGTCCTGGTTTAAGGGAGCATCCAACAATTTAGCTTTAACATGATCTGGCAAAGATTGCTCCTTAAGCCAAGCATGCCTTCTAAGTACAGACCCAGTAACAGCAGCCCTGAAAGATGCCTCTAGTGAATCAAAACCACATTGCAAAGTATGTTTTCCAACTTGTTGAGCAGAATGCATTAAATCCTGTAAATCCTTATTTTCAGCACAGTCAGGAATCAACATAATTTTCTGTATAAGCAATCCAATAATGTGCTGCTGATACTATAGCATATGAAACTGGCAATTTAAGGCCCTAATGGCCAAGGTTGCAGAAGTGTATACCTTCTTACCCCATCTATCCAGCACCCTGGAATCTCTATCAGAGGGGGGGGGGGTTGGCAGTTGTAGCCTTTATGCCCTTGGGTCCCTGTGAAATGGTCTCAGGATCCGCAGTAGGATTTTTAAAAAGGACTTGTGAGAGTCAGGAACCCTGTAATATCTATCTGGTTTTCTGGGGGCAGGAGGTAAGGGGTCAGGGACCAAGCTAGACTCCGTAAAGGCATCATCAACAATGTCCAGTACAGGGGGGGATAGCTAAAGGCCTGTGTTGAGGCAGGAGTAAGAAATCCCTAAGCCTCTTTTTAGAATCAGAGTAGTCCTGGCTTTCCCAGCGGAAATGCTCCCTAAGAGTATGCAAGGTTTCACCAAAAGAGAAATCCTCTGGAGGGGAAGCAGAGGGAATAGAGTCCTCTACATCAGAATCCTCATAGGTAGATAAGGGTAAATCCAGGTTATCAGAAGAACCAGAAATTTCAGAATCCTGATCAGAAGAATCATAGCCAAATTCAGTCCTAGGTCTCTCAGAGGGGGAAGGTTGACTTCCCCTGATTAAAGATTAAAGTAATAAGGTCTACTATATGACAAGCAATTTCTGGGGGCTTGCTCACATATACTCAATATATATCATGGCTATCAAAACAAACAGGGAGAATGGGAAGGTGGGATGTACTCATTGCAAGCAGCTTTTGTGTAGATCAAATGATACAGCAAGTACACACCTTTTACATCAGGCTTCTAAGGCCCTCTACAATGGATAACTCATAGAATAATCCTTAGCACTATTATACAGTAAACCTCTCTGGAAGACTGGTACCACAGAAAGCATTAAAAAAAAGGCAAAAAGCCAGGGCTGGGTCTTAAAGCACCAGGATACTAAAAGAGGCTAAACTCCTGGAATCATGGTCTAAGCAAAAAAAAAAAAAAAAAAAAACACAGCAGATTGTGATAAGCTGTGATGACATCACTCCCAATACGTAACAAAGTCCTTATGCAGCCACCACACAACATGGCATGATATAAGCTGGGGTCTTTTAACTTTAATGTTACTAAAACCAAACAAATTGATATAAAACACAAAAGCATTTTCACATATGCTTCACTAGGTATAATTACTTCATAAGCCCTCCCCTTCTTTTCTTTAAATGCATGCAGCCCTCTTAGGGACTTGGTGTAGCTGATGGCCTGATTGGCCCTTCCTAGTGGTAGCCATATACTGTTTTCCAGTGTATACCACCCTGGTCAGGTACTGACAGGGCATACCTTTGCATAAATAATCCCTAAAATCTGTTTTCGTCTGTTTACCTGATCATTTAGGACTAAACAATCTTGAGAATTCATACTGTTGTTTTTTTTTCCCGGGGGGGGGGGGGGGGGGCACTACTCTCGAGAAGATACTAACCTTCTTTTCTCACATGGTCAGATGCCAGGAGAAATAATACCCACCCCTGAGAGAAATGGAGTCACTTGTTTACTATGATCAGGCTGGCTGTACATCTGGGCATTGAAGCTGGGACTGTGTAAAGTCATTATTAGGTCAGTTGGAGGTTGATCCTAAGCAGAAGACCCCAGTACTTGTTCTTGGGTTTGGTTCAGAGAAATTATTAAAAGACAAATTAATTTGCTTAATTTAAAATGACATTATAATCACTTAGTACCGGGTGGAATTAAATCACTTCTGGCTTGCTTTCATAGTTAAGTACTGGGCTAGCTGCCCTTGTGGGCCATTTTAAGCATACCCAGTTTCTCTTTTTGTACTCAGGATAACTCATACCATTTATTTATAAATTGTTTTTACCTGTCCCATGGTTGATAATTGTATATTACCTCTGATGAGAATAATTGGGATCATACCATAAATAATTTGAGGGGGTGCTCATGCATGAGATAAAGCATTTAGGAGCTGCCAGTGTCTGTTAGTAGTAGAGATGGCAGTCCTAGGCTACATTTTCTGTTTCTCATCAATAAGTCTAAGTTATGCTTGAAAATGGACAGGAATTAACTTTCTTTTATGTAGAAGGGGCGTCTCTTGCACAGCAGCCATTTCCTCTGTGAGATATACCTATCCTTCCAAAGTGTCCTGTTGATATTGTAGAAGTAGTTTAAATTCCTAGACAGAGTACTTCTGATGCCTTTTGATTTTCTGATGTGCAATAAATCCATCAGTAATGGGTCAGAGTATGCCTTGTATTCCAGACACAGGTCAGCTCTTAGCAGTCTGTAGGATACAGAGTATAGTGACAGGGCTTTGAGCCAGTTAATGTAAGACATGTTCTTTAAGCCTTACATGTAAGGTATCTCTGTGGGTGTTCCAGTTGTTGCATGTGTCTGGATAGACACATACCAAAGGGGGCATTATGTTCAATGATTGGCCTAATGAGAGGTGCATAAAGGGGAGCAATGAAATCTCTAGATCTAGACACAATCTCCTTTTTTATAACATGTAATATAGAAGGACATTCTTACAGTAACAAACACTTTAGTCAAAAGTTAGGTCACTGTCCACATAAGTTCCCAAATCTTGAACAAGTGGGTCGTGTTAGGGGTGTATTGTCACAGTGTGGTAGTTCCCTGGGATAAGTTAATTCACAAAGGATACAATAAGGCATTTTTTTAGCATTTAATTTCAGTCCATATTTTTGGCACCAATTATTTGAGATAAAACTTTCTGTAGCATGGGTTAGTCATTTGGCGATTCAATGACTGCTCATGGCTTGTAGTCATCTACAAACGTAGTCAGCCAAAGCCTTTTGGTATTGGCTTTTACTTCAGAAAACTAGATGCCTAACAGGGGAGGTCGCAGCAAAGAACCCCGGGGGACTCCACTGGTGACAGGTCTCTTTGTGGAGGTAACTTCCCCTGTTTTGATTATCTGCATCCTATCTGTGAGCTAGCTGACAATCCTGGCATAATACACAAGATAACACAAGAGATATGAAATAAGCCCACAAAATTAAGCAACAAGTCTACCTGAGACCATTACAAGCCTTCCTCCATGACACCAGCATGCTGGCGCTTCTTGTCCTTAAACCCAGTTGTGAAATGGAGCAGAATACAGACAAGCTTACGTTTCTAAACATTAAATCACCCCACACTTGTATTAAACACAAGAGGACACATCAAAGTACACACACACACACACACACACAGACACACACACACACACACACAATATAAATGCATTGCCATTACTCTAAGCAGTTTGATTGTAGGAAGTAATAGCATGTGTTAGGGGGGATGATCACTACATCAAACAAATCGCCTCCATGTTGAATCACGATGTGAAATGGTAGACGTAGAGTAAAAGCAACAAAACACTACGATACATTGCCAAATGTGTGGACATAGGAGATAAGGATGTCATCCTCACATTTTACAGTTTGTTGATGATGTCACTCTCAGTTATGTTAATTTCTTACGTTTTTTTCCCAAGAATAGGACGTTATGTTTGTGGAGTTGTTATAAGGTGACTCAGTCTATTAGAAATGTGCATTATGAAACAGAGAAGGGACAGGAGAATTAAGCCATGAATGCATTAGATTATAAGGAGCAGCTGGACAGAATGCTGCCAGACAAAAGACTGTGAGTGAATGGGTGGGTAGGGAAGGCATGTTTATCAACTGGAAGTTGTAAGATTTAAGATCTATAGTAAGAAATATCACTTCAAACCAGCAGGGCTGTGGAATGCACTGCCATAGATGCTGCTGCTGTGAATAGCTACAGACAGGTTTAAAGGTGCATCAAGCATATGCAAAGAATGGTGTGGAAAGTGAGTAATGTGTTTTTTAGGCTTGGCCTATGCAACACCTATTCAGTTGTTAGCAGAGGATTAAGGATGTAAACTGTTAATGAGATGCTTCCTGTAACGCAAGGGTACACCAGTTTAATTCCTTCCACCTCCATTTGCCTAGTATATGACTCTGATGGGTTACTTAACAAGACACTGCTCCTGGGTCACCCCTGAAAATGAACATTTGTGTCTAGTAGGCTTACTTGGTCAACATGTATATGGAGTTTCTCATATGGTCTGGTGGTTAGAATTATTGGTTTTCACCAAGATTCGACTCCTGGTATAGGAATGGGCCACTTTTTTTAGCATTGTTGGTATAGTGGTGAGCACAGCTGCCTTTCAAACAGTTACCTTGTTTTGATTCCTGGCCAGTGCAAGAGGACTGTATATTTAGTCATCCTGATCATGCACTGCTGAGAAGAAAAAAAAACACTCATTTAAGTCTGACAGCACAGAGGACCAAGGCTTTGAGTTGTTATTGAACTGCTTCCTGTGGTTCAAGATTTGATTCACAAACCTTAATTTACCTACTGTGTGACCTTGAGTAAGTCAGTTAATCATGGTTAATGGCTCAATAAAATCTTATGGCATGACATTTTGAATAGTTTTAAAATCATATATATAATGTATCATGAGCTCCCACCGCCCACAGCACTCTTTTTCTGTATACTGAAAGTCAGAAAACAGAAATGGCCAACAATCCCCTACTACAGATTAACTTGAAACACTAGAGCAGACTGACTTTGCAGCCAAACAGTGGGTGATGCAGCAACAACGGCACCAGCAAGCGCACATTTTGTTAAATCATTTTCTAATTCCTGCTTTATCCTATAGTCACAGGGAAACTTGACTCTATTCACAGACAAGCAGTGAGCACAAGGCATTGGAAGCAGTACACACACAGTAACAGTTATGTTCGCAATAAAAATACATTATTTCATAAAGTACATTTTTAATTGTTGGTTGAAGAATATGGAAAGGTGCAACCAGCAGTCAAATCTTTTCCCTTTTCATTCATTCCTGTCACTTCCACTTTTATGTTTTTTTTTAAACTAATATCTTTCTTTTCTTTCCTTTATTTTCCTCCATACCTCACTGCTAAATGCTAATCTCCACTTTTTGTCTAATTTACCTTTTTAGCTCCTACCATATGCTGCCAGCACTTTAACATGACCCATCTTCACAAGGGTTTCTTCTTTCAAAGCAGAAAGCCACTGGGTACAAGATTAGGATAACACAGCACAAGGGAGCCGAGTCATCATTCAGGCATGAAGTGTAGTATCTTAATATCCTAACTCCCTTCACATAACAGTGAATTGACACTATCCATCTGATCCACACAGACACACACACATATATATATATACAGTGGATATAAAAAATGTACACACCCCTGTTAAAATGCCAAGTTTTTGTGATATAAAAAAACGAGACCACAATAAATCATTTCAAAACTTTTCCCACTTTTAATGTGACCTATAACCTGTACAATTCAATTGAAAAACAAATATGCTAGGGGAAAAAATATAAAAAATAAAAAGTGTATAATATGCTGGTTGCACAAGTGTGCACACCCTTAAATTAATACTTTGTTGTGCGTGCACACCCTTAAACTAATATTTTGTTAAAGCACCTTTTGATTTAATTACAGCATTCAGTCTTCTTGGGTAGGAGTCTATCAGCATGGCACATCTTGACTTGGCAATATTTGCCCACTCTTCCTTGCAAAAGCACTCCAAATCTGACAGATTGCAAGGGCATCTGTTATGCATATCCCTCTTCAGGTCACCCCACAGATTTTCTATTGGATTTAGGTCTGGGCTCGGACTGGGCCACTCCAAAACTTTAATTTTCTTCTGGTGAAGCCATTCTTTTGTTGATTTGGATGTATGCTTGGGGTCATTGTCGTGTTGAAAGGTGAAATTCCTCTTCATCTTTCTAGCAGATGCCTGAAGGTTTTGGGCCAAAAGTGACTTGTATTTGGATCTGTTCATAATTCCCTCCACCTTGACTAAAGCCCCAATTCCAACTGAAGAAAAGCAACCCCAAAGCATACTGGCACCACCATGCTTCACTGTGGGGATGGTGTTCTTTTGGTGATGTGAAGTGTTGTTTTTGCGCCAAATGTACCTTTTGGTATTGCGGCCAAAAAGTTCAACCTTGGTCTCATCAGATCATAACACATTTTCCCACATGCTTTTTGGAGACATGATGAATTGTTTTGCAAATTTTAGCCGGGCCTGGATGTTTTCCTATGTAAGAAAAGGCTTCTGTCTTCCAACCATACCCCATAGTCCAGACATATGGACAGTATGGGAGATTGCTGTCACGTAGTACACAACCAGTACTTGCCAGAAATTCTAGAAGGTCCTTCAGTGTTACTGTAGGTCTCTTGCCAGCTTCCCTGACCAGTTTTCGTCTTGTCTTTTCATCAATATTGGAGGGATGTCCAGTTTTTTGCAACATCACTGTTGTCCCATATTTTCTCCACTTTTTGATGACTGTCTTCATTGTGTTCTATAATGTTCTATAGTATATCCAATGCTGTGGAAATTTTTTTGTACCCTTCTCCTGACTGATACCTTTCAACAATGAGATCCCTTTGATGCTTTGTAAGCTCTCTGTGAACCATGGCTTTTGCTGTAGCAGGCAACTGCGTAAATGTCAGAAAAATCCTACTAGGACAGCTGAACTTTATTTGGGGTTAATCAGTCTCTTTAACTGATGGCAGGTGTGCACCCAAGAAGACTGAATGCTATAATTGAATGAAAAGGTGCTTCAACAAAGTATTAGTTTAAGGGTGTGCACACTTTTGCAACCAGCTTATTGTACGTTTTTTATTTTTTATACTTTTTCCCCTAATAAATTTGTTTGTTTTTCAATTGAATTGTACAAGTTATAGGTCACATTAAATGTAAGAAAATTTTTGAAATGATTTATTATGGTCTAATTTTTTTATATCACAAAAACTGTGTGTGTAAACTTTTTATATCTTATATATATATATATATATATATATATATATAAACATAGTTATTATATATATATATGTGTGTGTGCGTGTGTGTATACAGAATTACATTTAGGTGACTGACTTCTTGGTTTGTTGAAAAGGTGATTCATTGTCCCATTACATCAGATCACAGTTCTTCATAACATGTAACACTGTCGTAGTTAAATGAGGATAATGAAGCATTTCCTTTTCTGCAGTGCTATGCAATCTCAGATTTAATATATAAAAAGATGCGGGATTGCTGGGATCTTTCTTTTTGTACTGTTTTGATGGGTTTGAACTCGATTGGTTAAGTTTAAACTCGACTGGTTAGGTTTAATGGAATAAGTCCTGACCAGATATATACACAAAATTTACTACTGTATGTATGCATCTATATATCTGTCTTTTAATCCAGACCACTTACATGGACAGTTCATAGGAATCATAATAGGAAGTTCAAGGCTACAGATTATTGTAACCATTATGCCTTGCCAGTTCCCACCCTAGACTAAACCTTACTTTTTGAGGAGGGCTATAACAGTCATACCCAGGGTGAATTTATAAATACCCAACCAATTATTTAGGCCCCATTTAAAGGGAGGTAGGATCAGGGCCAGTGTTAGCATTTTGGGGCCCCCAGCAAATGTCAAGTTGGGGGCCCCCTGGCCACTTTCAGTCTAAGTATCACCCTGTCACTGCTACTACTTCTAGCCATCTTTTTAGTTCATGCTGCAGGCTTTTAGGAGTAGTACACACAGACTGACCTGCAGCTACAATGATCTTATTACAACAGGCATACATACCACACTGTGGTGGCCCATCTCACAAAGGGACATTTACAGTTACTGACATTTAGATGTAACAAGGATACATTACAACAACTCTATGTACAGGACAGAACTAATATGCAATGGAACCCTAGCCACTGGTTACTGTTTCAGCCCCCACCAAAAAAAAAAAACCCCACCCTCCAGAGTTCCCTTCTGTTTTCCCCATGTTGGGCTTCCCACTTATGCACAATACTTTTTTTCTTCCATTTGTCACATTTTACCTTATTTCTTCAGCTTTTTCAAGAAGCCATAACCTTATATATGCTCTAAAGTGCTTTTTAAGTTTATTTTTTTTCTTTTTTCCCAATGATGGCTTGAACAGAAATGATGATAAAGGAAAGAAATTCAATGTTGCCATTCAGCTTTAGTTTCCCTTCTTTTTGATATACTTTCTTGACCAAGTCAGCATAGTAATTTAGGAAATGACTCCATTAAGCCGCTACCCCCAGAAGCTAGAGCATTTCCCAACCTTTTAATCCAAAAGTGGCCTAAACAAAAATTGTGAGTAAGAAAAAAGGAATTTCAGTCTTTGTTTTCTTTCAATGAAGGCATAAGTTGTACTCAAGACTTAAAATTCAAAGCTGACAAAAATAGGAGCTCCAAGTAAATTAAAAAGTCAATTGTGAGGATACACAGATCCTGTATGGGAATACTGCCTGCCTCACTAATACTCCCAAAAAGACAGTCACTGCCTATGCAACCCTCTACTGTTAGATTGGGATGAAAGCAGAGGTTCAAATGGCCATAGTCATATATTTTAAGTGACTGCTGAAATACATATACATAGCATGCCTACTTACTCTTCGATCCTAACCCCAAAGGCAACCAGCTGTATATGTGTCTGATGTTTGATTGTGAGGAAAGTGAAAATAAATAATGACTGCAATAATGTATTCTACTTTGCTGCTACCGGGCAGTAAACTGCCCCAACAGGAGCTAAAGTAACTTTCTTTGTATACCTCTGAGGTCTGTAAGAAAAGTAAAGGAAATGATGACTACACAATACCCAGCACCCACATAACCTAATGTAAATTTCTGTACACAAACATCTGAGCAGGGATGTTTTAGAAGGTTTGTGGTTGAGGACAGAGGCTATTATCAGTTTTATCCTAACAGGGTCATATCATATAACTCCATCCAGGCTAAAGAGTGCAATCAGAAAATGAAAGCATTTTTTTCTCATTTTTCCTCAACCAAAAACAGCTTTTTTGGGGTCCCCACAGTCAAGGATAATTAAGGGAGCCCCCTGTATCTATTTATACAGTCTAGGGAGTGGAGGCCACCCGATACCTAGGAGATCTAAGTGTTGTAATGCCAATGACATACATTATGCCTTACTTCTGAAAAATAATCACTTGTTAGCTACATTTTTATTGATACCCTGAAGAATAATGTGTGTGTTCTGGCATTTTTGGATGTATGCATTTCTAAAAATCAGTGGTATTTTACACACACACACACACACACACACACACACACACACACACACACACACACACACACACACACACACACACACACGCGCACATCACAGCAATGTTAATTTTCTACTTATTTCAGCAAGTACATTGTACAACACTATTACTGCTACACAAGATCAGTGACTGCTGTTTAGCAGTCATCAAACAGCAACAGTGATAAGACAATTTTATTTACCTCAGTAAGTAGTAAATTAATACCTATCACTATCCCCGATTTCACAGATATTCCTGATTTTGTCTCATAATTTTACTGTCACACTAAATCAAGTAATCAGAGTTTTACACTTATTGTCTAAAAAATGCATGTTGATGCAAAATGTGTTATTCTAGTAACTTTTTAAAGTGAATTAGAGTAATATATAAAATGTGTTCCTCATTTTGAGACTTTATTATACTATTATTTTTACCATTGAACAGAATTATTCAGTAAAGACGTTGAGTGCTATAGTATCAGTTGTTTTGCCAATATGTATAAAACCCCTGAAAAAGATACCATCCCTGAAGATCAGAAGCATCAGCTCTTAAACTCCACAGTTTGCACTGAGATCGGTCACCCTGTGCTGCTGATCTCTCTAGTGCTTACTCTGTTTATGTTCATTACAGCTTTGTCCTAACATGGTCACATTACAGTCCTGTTCAGGTTAAAGAGTGTAATTGAAAATTAATACATTTTTTCCTCCTCATTTTTCCCCAACCAACATCAGCTTTTGTGGGGCCCCCACGCAGTCAATGAGGATTAAGGGGCCCCCTGCAGCCACAGTTATTAAAGCTGGCTATGTTGTTAATTTTAGTGAAGAGGATGTCCACCAATAGGGCTTAACTAGGCTGGAGCAATATATCATTGGTAAAATATTTAATGAAATTGTAAAGTACCTGACAAAATACTGTTACTATAGCTAAAGATCTTTGAATTTTGAAGGAGATAAATATGAGTTATTGTTACTTACCTGGTTTAAGTATACAAGCTTGCTGTACTAGCTTTTGTTGGTTTATCAGACATGTTACAAAATATCAAGATAACATAAGTTGCAGTGGTTGGGGGCCCCCAGCGACCGCAGGGTTCGCTGGTGCCTAAAACCGGGTATGGGTAGGATATCACACTGCTTTATCTGCAGGGGGGGGGTTTATTCCAGAGGTAAGGGAGAAGTGAGTAATGAATCCATCTTTCCTCCATGTTTTATTGATCTGCTAAAGGTTAGATCCTTTGTTCTGATACTTGTGGGACAGCCTGATCTATGGAGCTACAAGACTTCCCGGACTACTGGATCCCTGATTCTTCACAAGGCATGACATAGGTCTCCTCTGAGAAGCCTGTAAGGCACAAAATAAAGGGGCAGTGCTTCTAGTCTTTCCTAAGTAGCTCAGGCATTTTAACACTATGATCAATTTTGGTTACAAACTTCCTGGGTCTTCCAACTGTTTGATATATTTGGAACAATGAATATCTCTTTATGATGACTGCACATTGATCAATAGGGTTTCAAGAGTTCTCACAGTTTGAAAACAGAAACTGAGAAAAAAGGTCACTGAAACTGTCAGTTTGGGTAAAAATGGATCATTGGCTATTGGTAACACTGCCTAGATACCAGCAAGTAGAAATATCGAGAACTTGAGAGAAAATCAATCAGAAAAGGATAACAAAAAACTCTGGCTGGGAAGAATTCTGCAGCTGTTCAGCAGAAAGTAATTGTTTTAGATTTGGTACAATACATGGCTTCCAGTAATTTGGAGGAATACAAATCAAATGTACTCGAGATGTTTAAAACAAATGGAACACTGAAGGAATATATGAACTCGTACAACAAAAGGCTGTAAAAAGAGAAGCTTTAACTAGCTATTCAGATAAACTAATAACATTGCAAACATCAGAGCTGAAATAAAGAGAAGGCTGGCTGAATATGAAGCTTCTCAAGGAGAAGTGTTTAAAAAACAGTCAAGTTACAAAACAGAACATAAAGAGAAAACCTGAGATTTTGTGCTGTACAGCAGATACTGGAAGGAACAGACTGAATTCATTTTAAGAAAGTACAGATAAGCAATTGGACTGCTGTTCCACAGCAGGGTTTGTTAAATGAAAAGGCACATTGTGTGTATGCTCCAAACCTGGCCATGAGAAAGCAGCAAAGATCTACATTAATAAAGAGATAGTCATACCAGCACAGAGTTGATCCTGGCAAAAAATGGTTAAACATCAAAGTATTAAAACTGGAGACAATAGTGTTTTTGTGGAAAATGATTTTTCACCATACACCAGGAAGAAGAGAAGCAAGTTAATCCCAGTACTCAGGGAATGTTGAGGCAGGTGAGAGAATCTGCTATACTTGGCTGCATTCAGAATATTTTTTTCCAGGAGGATGACATTTTTTGATGCAGAGCAGGTTGAGGATGAAATAAAAATGTTATCCATCAAAGAGTGAGTCAGCAAGCAGAAGGGAACTCTTCTTTTCATTCTGGTAACAATGTCCAAAGAGCAACTTTGCCAGTGAAACATTTCCACTGTTCCAAAGGAAAATCCTTGATAGGCAGACAAAGCACATTAGCTGACTACAAAAATCAGGAATACCTTTGGACCAAAACCAGAGTTTGATGATGGAATATGGAAATTGTTCAGGAAGATCAGCAACACTAAAATCTGTGAATACATGGGAGAATCTAAAGCATCAGTCCCACTGGAAATAAGGAATAGACATGTGAAACGTGACTTTGTAAGAAACAGCTGTTAAAACCACTGGAGTTTTGTTGACTTTGTTAAACTTCTGGGTGAACTGTAAAGGATACACTCTATATCATTAATGCTTACTGAATGTTACATTGTAAAGCAGTTTTGTATTGTGTGCATTGAGGGGTATTTTAAATGTGAGGTGGGAAGCTGTGGTGACTACTGATTGTGCTAAAGGTGTAAAAGCAAACAAGCAGTTTATTTTTAATCTGTAAGATGCACAGACTTTATACTATAACAAGATACAAAAGAGTGGTCAGAATCATGTTAAAGTTAATATGTTAAAATCCTAGACTGCTGTACTGGTAGGGGATGAGGTGTAAAAGACTGCTGATATATGCTGAATCAAGATAGTAATTTCTTGTTTTAACAAGGGTAAACATCTAGATTAATACTCTTGGTTTAATCCATTGACATTTTTTTGAAGTAAATAGGCTTAAAAATAAGACAAATGGTAGGTTTCTTACAAATGCAATGTTATTAAGCTTTTTTAGGTTCATAGGTTCATACTAGGCTATCTGCCCAAGGGCATTTATAAGCCTAGCCCATAGTTATGTGGCTTTCGCCACCCCTTTAGTTTGAATAAAAACTATGCCTATTATTTTGCTGTGCCTCTGTCAAGCAGTGACACTGAAGTAATCCCTGGGGTATATCTGCAATCTCCCATCCATTGGTCAAGATTCCTCTTGAACAAGGCCAGAGAGGTGCTGTGCCTCACATGTACCGGGATTTTGTTCCACAGCATAGGGAGTCTCTGGGTGATGAATCTGTCCCTCCAGCACGTTCTATTTAAAACCGTGTCAAGGTTTAAGTCTCCACTTGTGGTTCTGAGGGATCTAGATTTTTTGAGGTGAAGCATATTCATCAAATCTGGGTTTGACATGGCCTTATATGTCAGGCACAGGTCACCTCTGAGCAAGTGGTATGAGACTGAATAGAGCTGGAGTTCTTTCAGTCGGGCAGCATAAATAGAAGTTATGTTCTTACCATAACGTTCCATGTTAGTTGTCTTCTTCTCGCCTTCTTCTTGCTGGATGGGTTCGGAGCCGACCTCGGCTCGACTTCGCCACTCTAAAAGCTCGAGAGTTGGTTCCACCGGCTCGAGGCTCCCCTTATATCCCACAATGCTAGGCGTGAGTTACCTCAGATCTCGTTTGTAAGCTAACCCCAGCTTATAATAGTATCAGAATAACTATAAACAAAATCCACCTCTAAAAACCAGGGAGAAAGAAGGGTGACCTACATCCTGATCCAGGAAATATGCACAACAGCATATGCCTAAGAAAAGAGGTGGTAGAAAGAGAGGTCACAATCACAACTCCTCTAGGTCTGTCCAGGCCAGGGCGAAGGCGGGTGGGGCCTTAAGAAGAAGCGAGAAGAAGACAACTAACATGGAACGTTATGGTAAGAACATAACTTCTATATGTTAAGTTGTCTATCTCCTTCATTCTTGCTGGATGGGACCGCGTCCCTAGCACCTTGTCCCGGGTGGCCTAACGGAACAGACTCCTGAGAACAGTGGAACCAAAGTTAGCTCTATGTCTAGAAGCTAAATCCAACTTATAATGAGAAATGAAAGTGTGAGGAGTAGCCCAAGTAGCCGCTGCACAAATGGTGTCAATAGGCAGTCTGTCTTGGAAGGCTATAGAAGTAGCCAAAGCTCTGGTGGAATGGGCCTTAGGTTTATTAGGCAGCTTTTGGTGTCTAATTTCATAAACAAGGGAAATCAGAGATGTTAGCCATCTAGATAATGATACCTTCGAAACTGAAAGTCCCTTTCTGCCTTCTGAATAGGAGACAAACAGCTGGTCAGATTTTCTGAATTGTTTTGTTCTATCCAAATAGTACCTTAAATGACGATGAACATCTAGCCAGTGTAATTTTTGTTCAGACCTATTGGAATATTCTGGAAAAAACACAGGGAGGTCAATGCTTTGATTTAGGTTAGACGTCGAGGCTACCTTGGGCAAAAAGGATGGGTTGATTCGTAAGGATACCCTGTCCTTATGGAACAACAGATAAGGAGGTCGACAGCTGAGTGCATGAAGTTCTGAAATTCTTCTAGCTGAAGTAATAGCTACCAGAAAGAGAGTCTTCCATGATAGCAATTTTAAAGAACAGGAGGCTGCAGGTTCAAAAGGGGAAAGAATCAAAGAAGTAAGAACTAAATTTAGGTCCCAAGGAGGAGGAGGATTTCTTATAGGAGGTCTGAGTAGAAAAACTCCTCTCAAAAGGCTTTACAAAGCTTGTGGGACATTATGGCAGACTCTGAAATACCCACATGAAAGTTAGAAATAGCTGCCAATTGAACTTTAAGAGTAGAAGGAGATGAACCTGCATGGAATAGTTCAGCTAGAAAATCAAGGACCATTTGGATGGAAGCAGTGAAAGGATCTATGTCCCTTCCTTGAGCCCAATATGTGAAGCGTTTCCACTTACTCAAATAAATCTTTTGAGTGGAAGATTTATGGGAAGCTATCAAAATATCTCGAACAGAGTGAGATAATTGAGGAAGCCTGGCTAAGGTTGGAACTGGAGGAACCAAGCAGTGAGGTTCAGAGAGGGAGGGAGCGATGAAACTGACCCGACTGATGGGTCAAAAGATCTGGAACTAGGTCCAGATGCCAAGGTCGCTCAATAGAAATGATGTAGAAAGGGGAACCACACCTGTCGAGGCCAGTAAGGAGCAATGAGGATCAACGAGGCTTTCTGGCGATAGCTTTCTGTATCACTTGAGAGATTAGTGGGAAGGAGGAAATGCATACAGAAGTCCCGGGGCCAAACTTGGACTAGAGCGTCTCTGCTGGGCTGGCCTGGTAAAGGGAATAGTGTGAAATAATCTCTGCACTTGCTGTTTTGGGGAGTAGCAAAAGGTCGCAACAAGACTGACCCCACTTGAGTGAAATTTCTCTCACAACAGAGTCTTTCAGAGACCACTCGTAAGGCATGCCAATAGCTCTGCTGAACTTGTTGCGATTTGATTGGACTTCCGGGGATGTGCGTTGCTATCAGAAACCGCTGAGAAGAAATCGCCCATTGCCACAGTCTGAGTGCTTCTCGACACAGGGGGTAGGACCTGCTTCCGCCTTGTTTGTTGATATACCACACTACAGACATGTTGTCTGTTTGGATTGCAATCGTTCCCAAGGGAAGAGAGTCTTGAAGGGCTTGCAACGCTAAAAGCACTGCTCTCATCTCCAGAACATTTATGTGCAAGTGGCATTCGTCTGGTTGCCATGTGCCCTGGACAGTCCTGCCCTGATAATGCCCCCCCCCCCCGATCCAGGAGGCGTCCCTTGTCAGAGTAGCAACCGGAGGAAGGAACAAAGGGTCTTCCCAATAAGAGCTGAGGGAAGACATCCACCACAGAAGATGATTTCTGCATGCCTGCGTAATCATAATGGTGTGGGACATCGGAAGTTGCTGGTATGACCATTGTGCAAAGAGCATCCATTGAAGGATTCTCATGTGGAATCTGGCTAATGGAAGCAGAGGTATGGCAGCCGCCATAATTCCCAACACTTTCAGAACTAACCTGGCTTTGATTCTGTTGTTGCTGAAGAGGAGTGAGACCAGTTTGTGTATGTCTGTTATTCTCTGATCTGTTAGTCTCACAGACATGTTGACTGTGTCTAGATTTGCGCCTATAAAGGTAATAGTACGACAAGGCGACAAAACAGACTTTTCGCAATTTATTGAAATGCCTAACTTTTGACAAATGCGAAAGGTGTAATCCCTGGCCATTAGAAGAAGATGCTTGGTGGGAGCTGTGAGGAGCCAGTCGTCCAAATATGGAAACACCTGGAATCCTTGTCATCTCAGGTGAGAAGCTACCACTGCCATGCATTTGGTAAACACCCGGGGGGCAGTGGTGAGACCAAAGGGCAGGGCCCTGAATTGAAAATGACTGGTTCCCAGCCTGAAGCGGAGGAATCTTCTGGAGCATCTGTTCATTTTTATGTGATAGTACGCATCCTGAAGGTCTATAGAGCACATCCAGTTTCCTTTTCCCAAAAGGGGAAGGATGGGCTGCAGCGTGACCATCCGAAATCTTGTTTTCTTGACCGACTTGTTCAAGATACTGAGATCCAAAATTGGTCTCCAGTCCCCTGTTTTCTTTGGAACTAAAAGAACCTGGAGTAGATTCGGATCCTTGCTGGTCTGCTGGAACTGGCTGAATTGCTCTTTTGCAAGCAGCTTTGAAATTTCCAAAGCTGCAAGATCCCTTTGGCCGGTGGAACATCTGGAAGGGATTTTTTGATCGGTTTGGAATGCGAAGAAGGGAATGGAATAGCCTTGAAATGATGGACTGTACCCACTTGTCTTGAGTTAGGGATAGCCAGGCTTCTGCGTACAGTGACAATCTTCCCCGACTGCCTCCGAAGGTGGACAGTCGGGCAACACCTCAGGGATGCTGAAAGGGCTTATCGGAGAAAGTTTCTCGATTGCCCTGGTTCTCTGGGCCCCCTGCCTCTAGGCGGCGTCTACCATTGTTGTTCCCCCTCTGCCTCTGGCGGAACCGACTCTGTCGTCAGGCGAAGTCCCTTGAGATTGTTTACGGAACCACATTTTCCCACTTTTCTGGCCTTTGGGGTAAGGCCTAGAAGGAGTAGAAAAACGGACTCCGACGGCAGAAAGAGTCTTGCCATCAGTCTCGCACCTAGTCAAGGTTTCTTTCACTTGAGGACCAAAGAGAGATGATCCATCGAATGGGGAATTAGTGAAAGAGCGTTTTAAAGGGTCCGCAAATTGCATAGCCGCATCCAGGCATGCCTACGTAAGGCCACACCTGTCCCTGCGGCCCTGCTCGCTCCATCAGCCGCATAAGAAAGGAGGCGCATGGAGGAGTTGGCTATGGAGTTCAGGGTAGCCAGCTGAGTGTTCATCTTATCTTGAAAACCCGCAGCTGTAGGATCCTTCAACATGTCACTCGCTTCTTTGATCAAGTCCCTTTGAAGACGAGTAGAATGGCATAGGTAGTTCAGCGAACGCATTGCAAATGTCACTGACGAGAACATCCGCTTCCCGTACCTGTCCATGGACCTAGATTCCTTGTTAGGTGGATGGACAGGTACTGAAGGATCAGCTAGTTCCTTCTTAGTGGCAGCAGCAACCACCATAGCATCCACAGAAACTCCTTTTGTCAAAAACTGTTTATCTGCTGGTGCCGTTATGAATTTTGAGGGTCTCCTGGGAGTGGGGTCCACCGAATCAGGAGCCGTCCATGCCTTTTTTGCCACCACCTGCATGAAGGGGTCAAAGGGGGGAGACACCCAGGAGGTGGAAGGACGAGAGCCAAACGCCTCAAGGTACACAGATTCATCCTCCGAAGGGTTGAGGGCTGGCCAATTTCCCTCTGCTTAAGGATTTCCAGAATGTCTGCAAAGGAGACATCTTCAGAAGGGGCAGGGGAACCCTCGAATCCTCTAAATCTGTGTCAGAAGTGACGGACTCAGGAGAGTCAAAGTGTTACCTCTTACACTATCGGAACCGAGGGAGGGCTCATCTGCCAAAACAGGAGAGGCCACGGAAGAGGATGGGATCCCCATGGGGGATTCCTGAGGAGCTGGCTCTCTGCGGTCCGGGATGAGGGAGTGAGTCGACTTGACCTGAGGCACCGTAGAGGGACGGAGCCGACTGTGGGGTAGAACCAGGTTCTAACACACTCCGCATGACCTCGAGCACCCCTGTCAGGCAGAGCCAGAGGTCCCGCTCCGAAAAGCTAAAACCTCCCTCGGCACCGACAGTGATGGCTCGAGGCCGATGTTGGAGCCGAACTTACCAGCGCCCGAAGCCCGAGAGGAAGCGGGGTCGGACAAGGGTCCGATGCCACTCACCCCGAGCCGACGATGGAAGTCCGGCGCCGAGATTCTTCCAAGGAAGAAATCGGAGCCGACGATGGAGCCGAAGACAATTGTATCGGCTCCGACGCTACCACAGTCTCGGTTCGAAGCGACCCGGCTCCGAGCTCAGGATTCGGAGGAGGAACATATTGATGGACAGGGGCAGGCTTCGACTGATGAGTCGGGCTCTGAAGCATCTGGGCCAGTGCCTCGGACTTAAGAAGTCGACTCACTACCCTCTGAAGGTCATGATCCGACAGCCTCGATGACCTAGAGGAATGAGATTTATGGCTCCGTTCAGACAGCAGAGGAGATGCTGGAGCCGAATGAACGGAGCCAAGGGATGGTGACCTAGATCTCTTCCTAGATGTCGGCTCCGAAGGTCTGGTCGGAGCCGACAAGGGAATTCTAATACCTCGGCTCCAGCGGAGCGAGGAACCACAGAAACTGTAGACTCATCGGCTCCAGCCGGAGCTGATGTAGACTGAGGTTTAGTAGACTTAGATCTCGGCTCAGTAGCTGGAGCCGAGGACCTAGAAGCCTTGGAGGGCTTCCCAGAGACAGAAAGGGAATCCTCAGGCTTGAGTAAACCTCTTAGGATCAATTTGTTCTTTCTTTCCTGCAGGACCCTGGGACTGAAGCCGTGGCATACAGCACAGGAGTCCTGCAGGTGCAAAGGCCCCAGGCAGTAGACACAAGAAGTGTGACCGTCTGTCAGAGACATTTTCTGACAGCACGCATCACACTTCTTGAAGCCTGAGACCTTTGTGTCTTTAGACATCTTAGAAGACAAAGTGTAATCACACACACCCAGTCAAACACACTGATTACACCCTATCTTATTTTTAAACTCAAAAATTAAAACAACTATCAAAGGTTTTAAGTTAAGAGAAACAACACACACACACCACTAGGGAATGGAAGAAGAAGGCCAGAAGGCCCGAGGGAAGAACTTATAAGTTCTGTGGGGAAGAAACGGGATTTTAGAGAAAAAAAGGGAGAGAATTCCACTAAACTAAGGGAAACAAGAGTTAAAATTAAAAAATAAAGGGGTTTAAGTATACTAACTTTACTGAAAGTTTACTCACCAAGAAGCCGGTAGAAAACCAACACCTCGATCGCTGTAGCGGCAAACGAGATCTGAGGTAACTCACGCCTAGCATTGTGGGATATAAGGGGAGCCTCGAGCCGGTGGAACCAACTCTCGAGCTTTTAGAGTGGCCGAGTCGGAGCCGAGGTCGGCTCCGAACCCATCCAGCAAGAATGAAGGCGAGATAGACAACTTAACATGACATATTTTTGAGACCCTTTATCCTTTTGGTGAGGAACTTTTGGGGCCTTTCAAGCTGCAGCAGGTGTCTGGTCAGATACATTCCGAACGGGGCATTGTACTCAATCATAGGTCTAATGAGTGATGAGTACAGGGGGACGATGACCTCCCTTGATCTAGATGTGAATCCCTTCATGATCAGGTGGGCGATATAGAAGGTTTTCCTAACTACTTTAGCAACATGAGTGTCAAACGAAAGGCTACTGTCAACCTGGGTCCCCAGATCCCTGATGACTTTTTCTGTGCTCAGTGGATTGCCACCTATATGGTAGCTAGGGGTAACCTTGTTTTTCCCGAAGGGTATGACTATGCATTTTTTGGCGTTTAACGTCAGGCCATGGCTCTGGCACCAGTTATCCGTTTCTGTGAGGCCCTTCTGGAGGATATCTGTGTCAGATGTGTTTTCGACTATGGCCCAGTTTGCAGTCATCTGCAAACTTTGTCAGCCATAACCCTCCTGTGTTTGCTTGTACTTCAGAAAAGTAGATGCCGAACAAGAGTGGACCCAGGACTGAGCCTGTGGGACACCACTTGTGACAGGCTTTGAGTCTGACATGGCTCCAGCAACTCTGACCCTGTGGGTTCTGTCACTTAGCCAGTTTGCAACCCATCTTGTGATGTATGGGTTTACATTCAAGCTGATGAGTTTTTCGATGATACCTGAGTGGGGTATTGTGTCGAAGGCCTTTGCCAGGTCGAGGTAGGCTGTATGGACTGCCTTTCCCTCATCAATGGCCTTGGTGACTGTCTCGAAAAAGTCAACCAAGTTTAAGAGGCAGGATCTGCCTTTGACAAAGCCAAACTGGGTTGGATCCAAAGTCTGCAAGTTCCCTATGTCTTTATTTATGAGTTCCATTATGATCCTCTCCATGGCTTTGCAGATAAGGCTTGTCAAGCTAATGGGGCGGTAATTTCCAGGGTCTGTGGAGGCAACGCCCTTATGAAGTGGGACCACAGTCGCGCCACTCCTTGGGTACGTATCCTGAGGTGAGGCTAAGATTAAACAGCTGTCCTAACTGTGGGTTTAATTCCTCGTTGAGTTCGTGAAGCACACAGCCGGGACACCAACCGGTCCCATGGATGCTGTATTTTTGCCTTAGTGAGGGCAGTACTCACCTGGGCGTTGGAGATGTTTGGGGGCTACAATCCTCTGGAATAGATATCTCTCCTTTTGGGGAGGGGAGAAGTTTGCACTGAACCTGTCAGCCAGTATGTTGGCAATGTGTGTAGGTTCAGTAATTTTCACATCATTTTGAACTAATTCTGAGCATATCTGGGAGTTTCCTCCTAGGTTTCTAACATAGCTAAAGAAGGCCTTATGATTGTCTTTAGAGTCCTTGGCGATTTTTCTCTCAAAATTTACCTTGGATGATTTTATGAGAGCTCTTAGCTTTTTACTTATAATGATCAAAGGTGTCTTACCTTTCAAGGATTTTGCTCTATCTTGTAGTAGCTTCCGCCTTTTGTTGTAGAGCTTGTTTATGGCTGGGGTCCACCAGACTGGACGCTTGCCTTTGGTACAGAGAGTCTTAGTTTTGTTTGGGATTGCCTGATCCATGCAGTCCTGTAGGTGCTGGTAGAAGGCATTTGTAAGTGATTCAGCGGTTTGAGTAATGTTTACCCCTGGCTCAGGGGCCTTAAAGGAGACCACACTAGTTTTTAGAAGTGTGAAATCGGCTTTTGAGAAGTTTTTCACTGTGGTCTTTTTTGTTTCAGGTGGGGACGGGATGAGGACCTCCAGCGAGATTAGTTTATGATCTGATCTCACCAGTGAGGGGTATACTTCCGGTGTTGAACATTTTGATCCCATGTTCGTGATGATGAGATCAAGTATGTTTTCTCCTCTTGTGGGGATGGTGACTAGTTGTTCCATGGCATTTGAGTTTATGAACTCCAGGAATCTTTGGGTTAGAGTGTTCGGGCTTGAGTAGTGTTCCCAGTCTATATTAGGGTAGTTGAAGTCACCTAGTATGATGGTGTTTGGAGATACATTTATCCCCTCCAATGTTTTCAGGAAGGCCATGTGAGGTTCCTGAGTTTGAGAGGGTGGCCTGTAACATGCTACAAATTGCAGAGCAGTCTTGCCTATGGTTAATTGCACCTGGATGGTCTCCGATGCATCGTGCGTTGCCACCAACCTTGAGGTGTGGGTGTCCTTTATGAATGTGTGAATAGACAACACAAGCATGACTCCCACTTTCTTCCTCCTAATTTTAGTTTTCCTACTGATTTTCTTGCAACCTTAAATTTCAAGTGGGATTCATAAAAGTTGCCACAAAGTGTAATCTTTCTGAGTGAACAGACAGCACAAAAAATGTATGTATGTAATTTTCATTAGCAAATGCTTTCAGTGCAGATGTAGGCAGTTGACCAGGGAAATCTGCAGATTGTAATGAAATTTACTAAGCTTCTTTCATGTTTTATTTTCATTGCTGACAGCTTTTACTTTGACTTGTCTACAGTTGCAATAAATTAATCTTGAAAGTTCTGAGCACTTTTCTGAGAAAAAATGCAACAGTAAAAGGTAGAGAGGCAAGCAGTTTGGTGAAAAGAAAATAGCCGGATTCATGAACGCTTACACTAAGTCTACATGATTTGTATTCACAAATATCCCTACTACATTTTTTTGTGCTGTCTGTTCACTCAGAAAGATTACATTTTGTGGCAACTTTTATGAATCCCACTTGAAATTTAAGGTTGCAAGAAAATCAGTAGGAAAACTAAAATTAGGAGGAAGAAAGTGGGAGTCATGCTTGTGTTGTCTATTCACACAGAATGATGTACACTTAGCGTAAGCGTTCATGAATCTGGCCCAAAGTTTGAAACTGTGTGAATGAATAAGAAGCAATAGCTTTCCCAACAGTCTTAATGCTTTGATTAATTCAACAGAACTATGCACAATTTAGTTAATTTATTTAAAGGAATCTAAACCCGCTCCATTCGCTCACTTCATTTGGTCACTTTGCTCCCCATACCCTACCACCAAATCCCACCCACCCCACTGCACCTAAACTTATACTTCACATTAACCACTCCCACCTCTCAACTGCCAATCCCTTGCACACATACAAACACCTACCACTTACACTCTAATTGTCTATACCCAATTCAACATCTCACATATAGTTACACACTTTCATTACTATGACAGCACTACATCACACTTTACTACTTACCACATCCACATCTCGTCTACTGCTGTTATACACCCTCACAGCATATAATACTTCCCTGCACTATATCACACACACTCCCAAACATTCTACCAACTTGCAAACACCTAGACACACATTTCTTCCTCTTGTAGCCCCAGCCCTCCTCCACACAACCATTACAGACTATTATACCCTAAAAATTCTCCCACCACAACCTAAATCTCACCATACAAAGAGAGTCATCAAACTGCTATTTAAGCTCTCCAAATTCTATCACTACCTACACAAACAACTAACTCTAGCAGGAGATATACACCCCAACCCCGATCCCACCAGCACTCAACCCACACTACACCTTCCCAACCATCCAACACTACCCCCTCCACCCCAACCAAACCTGTCTATCTTCCACCAAAGATCCAAAGCATCCCTTCTCCTGATCAACATTAATGTAAGACGCATAGCCAAAAAAAAAACTCACAATCTACACGCTTTGCTATCCCACTACTCCCCAGATATAGTAACATTAACTGAAACCTGGCTTAAACCCCACACCAACAGTAATGAGATCATGCCCCCAGGCTACAACATCTTATGTAAAGACAGAACAACTAAAAAGGAGGAGGCATAGCAATCTTATACAAAGATCACCTCTCACTACAGCTCCACAACTCCTCAGTCCTACTCATAGATAATGCAGACATAATTACAGCTAAATTAAACATCAACTCTAGCAAAACCCTCAATATTATAGGAGGTTACATACCACCTGGTAACAACACTTCTATTGTTGAAAACCTACTACACTGGTGCTCCAATCACCTCCCCCAAGAAACCATTATCATGGGAGACTTCAATATTGACTGGCTCCAATGCTCCTCACAAAGCCCAACTATTCACATGAACCTTTACGGGTTCACCCAAACCATCACAAGTCCCACTACAACTGACAAAGTCACCAAACAGATGTCCCTACTAGATTGGATTCTAGTAAACACACCCGAACTTGCATCTCACTCTGGGTATCTCCTTGATAACTTAAGTGACCACAGTCCAACTTTCTTCCTTCGTGACCGTATCCACCCAGTACATCAAACTACCTACCGCAGAATCAGGAATAAAAAATTTTAATCCTGACAACTTCATCACTGTTCTACAAAACTGCCACTGGGAACACCTCAAACATCTAACTCTAGATGAAGCAGTACTATCCTTCAACAAGACCTTTCTTGATATTCTCAACACCCATGCCCCACCAAGACAAATTAGAGTCAAAGCCAACTACTCCCCCTGGTTAACCACAGAAACCAGATCCCTACTGAAAGATAGAGATAAGGCCTGGTCACTATACCATAAAAACAAATCCAACACCACCAAACAAACCTTCCTACAACTTAGAAACAAAACCAAGAAACAAGTGAAAATAGACCAAACCAATTATTACCTAAGTATCCAAAATAAGCAACAAAAACATCCACAAAAGTTTTGGGTTGCAGTTAAAAACCTATTACAACCAGGTAATACTGTTACTCCCATTCCAAAAACAACTTCCAGTACTGACAACATAGCTACCCAATTCAACGTCTTCACTGAAACCATTCTAAACTTAGCCAACAAGCAAACTAACATATATACTTCCCCAGAATCAAACAATGCCTCACCCCCACAAGATACATCCACCCACTTTAAACTATATCAGTATCCACAAGTTACATCAAAAAGCACCTGAAAAAACTAAAACCTACAACATTAGCCACCAACAACCTTCCAACTGACTATCTTAAAATCGCAGCAGATGACATCTCCTATCCTATAGCAATACTCATTAACATATCTTTAGCCGAATCACATGTACCCTCTATCTGGAAATTATCACACATAATACCCCTTCACAAAGGAGGAACATCTTACGAACTTACTACCGTCCCATTGCCATTCTCTCTCTCTCTCCTATCCAAGATCCTAGAAAGAATAGTACACACAAAACTCATAAAATACCTCACCTCACATAACCTACTATCTAGTACCCAAGCACAGCTTTTGCCCAGCACATAGCACTACAACTGCCCTACTAACCTTTACCAACAAAGTTAACCAACTAAGAAATAAAGTACAGTTTTGTACCAACCATAAATGTAGATGTTCGAAGATTCACATTGCTGCAGTCCTTACACTTGGGTAGTCCGCTGTCCTCGGTCGGCCCGAATATCAAAGTATAAGGCTGACGTCGGTCAAGGCGCATTTGACTGACATCAGGACGTCAGGGTACAAATGCGCATGACCGACGTCATATCCTCAGTCTTTTCTTGCCCCAGATGTCAGAAGACCCTAAAAATAAAGGTCAAAACCAAAAGACAGCAAACAAACATCCAAGCACCCTTGCCCTAATTATATGTACAAAATATACACTATATACACAATATGTACAACTCAACCCACACAACCACCTCTAACTACAGAGGGGAAGGAGGGAGAATTGGACTGCAGCAATGTGAATCTTGAACATCTACATTTATGGTAGGTACAAAACTGTACTATGTTCTTCATCTCACATTGCTGCAGTCCTTACACTTGGGTAGAATCCCAAAGCAGAGGTATGGGAGGATGGTCAAACTATAAGGAAGCAGGAGCTGCCAAGATGCCCTGCAAAACAGCAGTGGCAAAACCAGCCCTGGATTTAGAGTAAAGTGGCAGGTGATAATGCCTAGAGAAAGTATGCACAGAACTCCAAGTAGCTGCCTCCAAAATATCCTTGGTTGCCACCCCTCTCAAAAAAGCTGTCGAAGTGGCAGTAGCTCTAGTGGAATGAGGCCTAATCCCAGCTGGAATCTCCTTGCCATGATGGGAATAACAGAAAGCAATGCAAAACCCAATCCACTTAGAAATAGTTTGTTTTGACACAGGCTTGCCCTGAGAACTCAAAGCAAAAGAAACAAATAACTGCTGAGACTGCCTGAACCCTTTAGTTCTGTCCAAATAATATCACAACTGCCTGTGTACATCTAAAGTGTGCAAAATCTTTTCCCCTTTATTTTGGGGATTTGCATAAAAAGTAGGCAAATGAATAGTTTGGTTTAAAGCCACACTAGAAACCACTTTAGGCATAAAGGAAGGATTAGTACATAAAGATACCCTATCCTTATGGAAAATTAAGAAAGTCTCAACCGCCATAAGGGCCTGCAATTCAGAAACCCTTCTTGCAGAAGTAATTGCCAACAAAAAAGCAGTCTTCCATGATAAATATTTCAACTCAGAAGTAGCTGCAGGCTCAAAAGGTTGTAGAGTGGGTTTCTCCAACAAAAAATTGAGATCCCAAGCAGGAGTAGGAGCTCTTTGTGGGGGTCTTATATTCTTTGCCCCTCTAAGAAATTGCTTGAACAAAGGATGAGAAAACAATGGTGGGTCACAATCATAGTGAGCCGAAATTGCTGCAGCATGAACCTTAACAGAAGAGAAAGACAAACCTTTGTCCAGTAACTCAGTAAGATATTGAAGAGCCACACTCAAATTTGGCTCAGAAACATCAAAATCTTTTGCTGCACTCCAAAATAAAAATCTCTTCCATTTATCTGCGTACACTTTCCTTGTACTAGGCCTTCTAGCTTCCAAAATCACATTCAAAACTTGTTGTGGAAGTTGAGACCCTCTGTGGTTCAAAACAGAATATGCCAGGCTGTTAGGTGAAGAGAGTGAAGTTTGACATTGAGCAAATGGCTGTCCTCCTGTGACAACAGGTGTGGAATCAAGGCAAAGGCCATGGAGGCTTCCGTACCAGACTTCTCAGTAATGGGTACCAGTGCTGTCGAGGCCAATCTGGAGCTATTAAAATCATCCTTGGCTTGTCCTGTCTGACCTTTAGAAGTACCTTTGGGAGGAGAGGCAGAGGTGGAAAGGCATACACATGAAGATTGCTCCAATTGAACGAAAGAGCATCCACTTTCCAAGCTGTGGGATGAAACCTTTTGTGCAAAACTTTGGCAGCTGATGGTTTAGTGGAGAAGCGAACAGATCTATGTCAGGAGTTCCCCATGACACTGTCAATTTCTGAAATACATGAGGATCCAATTTCCACTCGTGGGGATCCATAATTCGTCTGCTCAACACATCTGCTAAGGAGTTCTGTGCTCCTGGCAGAAACCTTGCCTGAAGATTGAGCTGTAAACTGAGAGCAGTCTCCCACAAAATCATTGCTTGCCTGCATAGAGGATAAGAATCGTTCCCCTTGCTTGTTGATGTACCACATGACAGTTGTGTTGTCTGTTAGAATCAACACCTGCCCTGGAAGAAGTAAATCCTTGAAAGCTATTAATGCAAACTGGACTGCCAACATCTCCTTCAGGTTGATATGTAGATGTTGTAGTCTGGCAGGCCACTTGTCTTGTATCCACTTTCCATTTAGATGAGCTCCCCAAGCTTTGTCTGAGGCATCTGTCGTTAAAATCTGACTCGCCTCTGGCGGGTCACAGAGAGTCCCTTGTTTAGGTGACATTCCTGAGCCCACCACAAAAATTCCTTTTGAATGCAAGGTATTATTTGAATGACAGTGTCCAGATCCTGGCAGTGCTGTGTCCATACATTTTTGAGATACCATTGCAGCTTCCTCATATGCAGTTTGGCATTGGGAAGCACCAGAATACAAGATGCCATGAACCCTAAGGCTTGAAGGACTGTCCTTGCAGTCAGCCCGGACTGATGAGATAGTTGATGGAAGTAAAGGGATAGACTCTTTTGTTTGTCCGGGGTTAAAAGGCCATCTGGGATGCTGTATTCAGTCTCACACCCAGAAAGCACATGTCCTGAGAGGGTACTAGACTGGACTTTATTTCGCTTCACAGAATACCCCAGGCACTGCTATCACATATTCCAAATGATGAAGAAGCTCTTCCTTCCTTGAGCCAGAATCAGGCAGTCGTCCAAATAAGGATAGATCTGTATACCTTTTAGCCTGAAGAAAGCTATCACTGGAGCCAGAACTTTCGTGAACACACTGGGCAGTAGATAAGCCAAAGGGCAATGCAGAGAACTGATAGTGAGAAGTCCCAGCTCGAAAACGCAGATACTTCCTGCAACTTAGTCTGATAGGAACATGAAGGTAAGCCTCCTTGAGATCCAAAGTTACCATCCAATGATCTTTGCCCAGCAGAGGTAAAAGCTGCTGTAACGTCAACATTTTGAACTTGGGAATGTCCAGATAAGTGTTGAGGGTAGATAAATCCAAAATTGGTCTCCACGTGTTCCCCTTCTTTGGTACTAGGAACAGGCGAGAATAAAATCCTAGGCCCACTTCTGGCATAGGGACCGGCTGTATGGCCCCTATTTGGAGTAACAGAGAAACTTGCTTGTGAGCCTCTATTCTTTGTTGAGGAGGAACGTCAGGCATGCCTTTGAAAGGAGGCAAGGTATGGAAATAAAACCTGTAACCGTGGTGTATGATATCCAATACCCATCTGTCTTGGGTAATCAAACTCCAATTTTCTTTGAAAAGTGCCAACCTTCCTCCCAAAGGTGCTGCCAGGCAGAAGGCTCTGGCAGCTGAAAAGGTAGGTCATTGGGTCTGTTTACGAAAGGACTGACCCCTGCCTTCACCCGAAGACTGTGCAGGAGAACTCCCTGTTCTAGGCCTGAAAGAGCCCTGAGCTCTACCCCTACCACGTCTAGATCTACCCCTAGACTGGGAATCATAAGAAGGATACGTCCACCCCTTAGTAGGCCAATTTCTACTAAACTTTGGAGGCTGGACCTGCAAAAAATCTTTAACAGTCTGCATAGACTTAGCCTTGTCTTCCATTTTCTTTAAAACTGCCTCAACAGGAGGACCAAACAACACGTCAGATTGTAAAGGAGCATCTAAAATCCTTGTTTTAACATGTTCAGATAAATTTTGATCCCTCAGTGCCTGCGAAGAACTGACCCAGTGGCAGCCACCCTAGACGAGGCCTGTACAGCATCAAAACCACATTGCAAAGAATGCTTACCCACCTGTTCAGAAACATGTACTAAATCTTGCAACTCTTTACAATCAATACCTTCTGCCAGAGCATCAACCTTAGACTTCAATTGTGAAAGGAGATAGTTTTGGAATTTCAACATGTGGAACTGGCAATTCAAAGCCCTCATAGCAAGAGTGGAAGAAGTATAAACTTTCTTTCCCCATCTATCCAAGGCCCTGGCCTCTTTGTCTGCAGGAACCGGATTCTTTACAACAGAAGCCTTAACACCTTTAGGCCCCTGGCTAACAGTTTCTGGGTCTGCCCTAGGACTCTTAAAAGATACTTATGAGCTTCAGGCACCCTGTAATACCTATCCGGTTTAACAGGAGCAGGAGGCAAAGAATCAGGATTAAGAGAAGCCTCTGTAAAAACATCTTCCACTACATCCAAAACAGGAGGTATAGCCAAAGGCCTATGCTGGGGTAAAACAAAATTCCCTAAGCCTTTTCCTGGAATCAGAGAAGTCCTGACCTTCCCACTTAAAATGCTCCCTCATGGAATGAAGAGTTTCTGAAAAAGAAAAATCCTCAGGGGAGAAGCAGAAGGAGTAGAATCATCCACATCAGAATCAGAATAAGGAGAGTACTCCTGCAAGTCTTCAGTCAAGACTCTGAAATATCTGAAGCCTGCTCAAAACTCCCTAGCTCAGGCTCCACCCTAGGTCTCTTATCAGGAGGGGCATAGAACCCTAATCAAAGTAATCAAATCTTCTGCCATTTTAAGCATATGCTTCTTGGGCACAGTTCCTGAAGAGCTAGGGGTAACACCAACTGAAGCTAAACCTGGCCTGCCCCTGGGAGAAGCCTTGGAAACAGAAGGAGAGGGCCTAACCACCCTAGGCAGGGAGGGGAGTATAGTAAACTGAGAAGCCCCATCAGCCTGGCCTGCCTCCTGAGAGGCCACATCCTGCAATAACAAAGTCTCTCCCTTGGATCCCAAAGAAACCTCCGGTGGAACCACCGGCTCCACCGACACCTCTAAAGAACCGGCGTCCGGTACTGACGGTTCCTCTAGCCTAGGTTTAACTGCTTTGACCCTGGACTTCTTGCAAGAAGCGGGCGTCGGAGCATCCGGCGGGATTTTATAATTGCACCGCTTCAAGACTAACCTGGCACAATCTAATCTTCTCTTAATAGTGCGCTTATTGAATCTAGCACAAGAGCGACACCCAACAACGTCGTGCTCAGGCCCTAAACAAGGAATACACAAAGTATGGTAGTCTCTATGCGGTATCTGTTTCCCACAAGAAACACAATTATTCACTTTTTCTGACATCCGGTAAACCACTGAGGCAAGAAAAAACGAAAATATTCCCCAACGGGGTACTTAGCCAACTTTGACTCGGTCTGAAACTCCGAAATTGAACAATTTCAGAACGCCAACCGGCACTTGCAACGCTGCTTCTGCATCGGACCATGCGGCAAAAAAGACTGAGGATATGACGTCGGTCATGCGCATTTGTACCCTGACGTCCTGATTTCAGTCAAATGCGCCTTGACCGACGTCAGCCTTATACTTTGATATTCGGGCCGACCGAGGACAGCGGACTACCCAAGTGTAAGGACTGCAGCAATGTGAGATGAAGAACATCTCCCTATTTGTATCAGCCTTATTTCTTGACCTATCCAAAGCCTTTGATATGGTCAACCACAACAAACTCATTAAAATACTTTCCTCCTTAAACATCAATATCACAACTCTTAACTGGTTCCAAAGCTACCTAGCAGATAGGCAACAAGCCGTTCGATGGCAACAAACCCTCTCCCACAACCTCCCAGTCACAATCAGGGTCCCACAAGGCTCCATCCTTGGACCTCTCCTATTCTCACTCTTTACTAATCACCTACACACTGCTACCCCCAAAGCCAGCCTAATTCAACATGCTGATGATTCAACCCTGATCTGTGCAGCCCCATCTCTTACAGCCCTCCAAACCCTTACCCAAGACACTTTCCTCTCAGCAGAAAAATGGCTAACCTACTCACACCTGATACTTAATCCCAACAAAACTAATTTTCTAATCTTTTATCCCAGTAGAACAGCTACTTCCCCCCAACCTTCAACATCTACTCTAACAATAACACCATTATTACTCCAACTACCCACACCAAACTACTGGGGATAGTAATTGACAATAATCCAAAATTCGACCTCCATATAGACCAAACCATCAAAAAAGTCCACAAGAAACTAGGCCTCCTGTACAGGAATGCCCAATTTCTAACACCTTCTACAAGAGTCACCAAAGCCAGAACACATCTGCTATCTACACTGCTATACGCATCCCCCATCCTCATCAACCTACGTAAATCAGACCTCAACAAATTAGAAGCTTGCTTTAACAAAATATCCAAATTCTCCACAAAATCACCATACAGATCACATCACTGACAATCCCTAAAACAGCTCAACTGGCTTGAACTCCCACATCTCCTACACTTTAACCAGCTAAGCCTAGCCCACCAAATTCTACACCACCCAACCAAAACTCCACCCCTCAGTCATCTAATTCAGCCATACTCTGCTCCTAGACCCCTCCGCTCTGATAAATACTTACAAGTTACTAGAGCAAGGAACTCAGCTGGTGAAGGCCTTTTATCCAACTATACTGCTAAACTATGGAACATGCTACCTACTACCCTTACCTCAAGTTCCTCACCAAAACAATTCAAATCACTCCTGAAAACTCCTGGCTCTGCCCCTGCATTCACCCAGGCTAAACAGCTCAAACTCCAGTCTCACTTTCTTTACCGTTGTATAACCTAACATGGTCATTCTCTACACTAACAGCAAACACTGTACCACCACAAAAAGAATAGTGTAAACTCTCTCAGTATGTATCATATAGTATATGCTACTTGTGTGCTTTACAACTACTGTTATCACAGCAAATACACCTATTGATATAACTCATATTCACTTACTTTTTTTTAAATCGTTGATTTTTCAATGAATAATTTCTCTGAATTGCTATTTAAGCATATGTCAAACTATATACCAAAGTATATTAGCCTGTATTAACCTGTTGTGTTGATTTTGTAATTATCATTGTATGACATGAAGCATTTATTCCCGGGCCTCCACTGAAAACGGGCAATTGCCCAGCTGGACCTTCCCGGTAAAGAAATGTAAAATAAAATAAATAAAGGTACACAGTATATTTTTTTCTTATGGCTAAAAGTTATTTTTCTACTGAAAGCATGCAAGATGTTTTTCTTATCTGGGAGGGGAGTGTAACAAAAGAGCAGATAGTAACCAGTGTAAGTGTGAACACAGGCTGTAACACGTGCTGTAACAATGGTAACCTTAATTCTAGATCAGGTAGCACCTGCAAGTGCAGCCATCAATTTGGGGCAGCTGCTCCTACCTTGAGGGGTAAACTTCATTTGTAAAAAATGTACACAGTTTTGCGTGCTTGTTCTAAGACAGAATAGGATGGGGTTTGAAAATGTATTTAGCCATTGTTTGAGTATTTTCATTGAAGCAAAAGGTCTTGAAAATGCAACATAGGTTCAAAATGGAGATGAGAAAAAGCAACTGCTTAAAATATCAGTCAGCCAAACATTAGTGTGTACATGTAAGCCAAAATTTGGAAATACACATTTAAAAGAACTATCATGTATAACCTGTCCTATTAACATGGAATGTAAATGGCCTTATAGGTACAGACAAAAAGCAAAGATAACTGAATTATATTTAAAAAATTAGGGTGCAAACATCAGTGTTGCAGGAGACACAGTCAGATAGAAATGAGCATGTGAATTTGACAAAGAAAGGGTTTCATGACAGACATTCAGAAGAATATCAGGGACAAAGGAAAATGGTAGTAATTAAACTAAATGCTAGAGGGGCTCCAATAGTGACAAAAGAGGAAAATAGACAATGGTTGATTTGTGGTGGGACTAGGTCTATGATACTTGCAAGGCAGGAGGATTATGTGAGCATATATTCATATTCTGTCACAAACTGCTCTTTTGGAGCTTAACAAACCTCGGGAGAAATAATACGTTTTCAGCAGGGAATATTACTTATGGGTATGGACCGGAACTTGATTTGCATCAGTGAAGATGTAGAAGAGGGACCTATAAAGGGAAAATATAACAAAAGAAGGTAGATTTCATGATGGCATATATGACAATATTTGGTGTGGAAAGTGTGAATTAAATAGAAGGAAATCAGAATTCACATATTATCTCTAAGGTACAATAACTGGGTTAGGCTGGATAGAATTTATATTTCATAGGAGCATGTGTATTTAACTGAAGTTTTTGACATACATTTAATAATTTCAGATCATGCACCAATAAAAATTAAGATAAAGATGCAGGGTAATGATGTAAAAATTATTATGGTTTCCTACTTAACTGGTGAGAAGAGAGACAATTAAGGAATGGGTAGTGGAAAGCATTTGCATGTTATTAGAGAAACCAGACATTTCTTCACAAGGGACACAGTGACAGTGATAACAAGAAAATGGAATTTAACAACAGGGTAGAAATAAAAAAGACAGAAATATGAGAAAGAGATAATAGAATTATTTAGAGGGAGAGAAAGCATTTCATAGAGTGAGCTGGCATTTTAGGAAGAGCACACAGCAAGCATTTGCATTCTCTGCTAGAACAATGAGGTTAATTAGGTTCATAGGTTAGTACTAGGCAAGGCTAACTGCCCTTGCAAGCCATTTTAAGCCTAGCCAGTTATCCCCTGTGAGATTCAAACCCTGTACCTTGTGTTTGTAAGGCAAACACCTTAACCATTAGGCCACCCTTATATGATGGGCCAGAGGCAAGAATTAAGGTGGAAGGATTCCTCTCCAACAAGCTGTGCTTGAATAGAGGAACCATGCGGGGTGTTCTCTTTTCCCTTTGTTACTTCTTTTGTATTTAGAGCCACCGACAAAGAAAATAACGGACTCACACATTCATGTATATAACTGGTATAATAATCAAGAAAAATTAAATTTGCAGTTGATATTATTTCATTCTTGATAAATCCAGAAAATGACATTTTGGTGGTGTGAAATATTTTCAAACAGTTTCAAGTCTTTCCGGGATATAAAATTCATGAGGATAAAATAAAGGCTACAGTGCTAAACTATGCACCCTCACATGAATTGGTTCAACAATACCCACATTTATGGGGACATAACATGGAGTATTTAGGTCTGTGGATTAAAAGAGATTATGTTGTGGCAGTTAAAGATATGTGGTAAGAGACTGAACAAATGAATACTGAAACTGAAGAAATGGAGGTTCTTGAGTATGTACATGGATAGTAAGCATACAAGCCGTGTGATATTTTAGCCCCTTTAGTTTTATATACAGGTAAGGCATATTTTTATCAGAGAAGTTAAGGACAATAATTAATAAAGAGTTGAAGGGAATTATTTAAGAAGGGGAGAGGGAAAGAGATAAGTGGGATAAGTTGATCCTCCCTATAGAATGGGAAGCAAATAAATCTATAAATACAAGTATATACCTCCAACAAAAAAGCAAGTACACCAAAAAGCTTTTTGAGCATACTAAGTGAGAGTAGATGTATAGCCAAAAGAAGAAAGGGGGCTGGAGGGAGGGGGAATTTAAATAGAATTAGGACCAGCTATAAGGCCCTGCAAGACTGCAGTGCAAAACCAGCTCTGGATTTAGGGAAAATTGGCAAATGATAATGCTTGGTGACACAACTCCAGGTAGCGGCTTCTAGGGTGTCCCTAGTAGGGATGCCCCTGAGAAAGGCTATAGAGGTAGATGCAGCCCTGGTTGAATGGGGTATGATGCTCTGTGGGATAGGTTTTCCGTGGTGCTTATAGCAGAAATGAATACAGTGGCCTATCCATTTTGAAATGGTTTGTTTTGAAATAGCTTTCCCCTCTGTCCCTGCAGCAAATACCACCAGCAGTTGTTCAGATTTCCTTTGAGGTTTAGTCCTGTCCAAGTAAAATCAAAGCTGTCTGTGCACATCTAAAGACTTCAGTATCCGTTCCCCTTTGTTCTGTGGGTTAGGAAAGAAGGTAGGCAAATGAATGGACTGATTAAGCGCCACACTGGACACCACCTTGGGCATGAAGGAGGGATTGGTTCTGAGGGACACCCTTGTCCTCATGAAAGATGATGAAAGGTTCCACTGCCATAAGGGCCTGTAATTCAGGTACCCTTCTTGCAGAAGTGATTGCTAAAAGGAAAGCTGTTTTCCAGGAAAGAAATTTTAAATCTGCAGTAGCAGCTGGCTCAAAAGGAGGAAGAGTGAGTTTCTCCAAGACAAAGTTAAGATCCCAGGCTGGAGTTGGAGCTCTCCTGGGTGGCCTTAAACTTTTGGCCCCTCTGAGGAACTGCTTGAGCAGTGGGTGAGAGAAGAGGGGAGGCTCTGTGCTATAATGAGCTGAAATGGCTGAGGCATGAATTTTGATGGAGGAAAAGGACAAGCCCTTATGAAGCATCTCAGTCAAGTATTGTAGAATCTGAGGTAAATTGGACACTGCTGCGCTCATTCCTTGAGATTGGTTCCAGGCACAAAATCTTTTCCATTTTGCAGCATAAGATTTTCTAGTACTAGGCCTTCTTGCCTCTAAAATGATATCCATCACTGATTTACTGAGGGATGGTAAAGGAGAGATTAGGTAATCAGCCAGGCTGCTAGGTTCAAGGTTTGCAGCTGAGGGGGCAGAATCTGGTTCTCCTGCTGAAACAACAGGGAAGGAAGTCTGAGGCAGGTGCTATGGAGCCAAGCGTGACACACTGCGCAAGAGTGGGTACCAGTGTTGTCAAGGCCAGTCTGGTGCAATTAAAATCGTCCTTGGCGTGTCCTGTTTGATCTTTTGTAGTACCTTGGAGAGCAGCTGCAGAGGAGGAAAGGCATAAACTGATAGGTTTTTCCAGCTGAAGGATAGGGCATCCACTTTCCAAGCTAGCTTGTGCGGAATCCTTGTGCAAAATTTTTCCAGTTGATGGTTCTGGGGGGGGAGGCAAACAGGTCTATATCTGGGCTCCCCCATTTGATTGTCAACATGTTGAAAATCCGTGGTTCCAGTTTCCACTCATGTGGGTCCATGAGGTTTCTGCTTAGTCCGTCTGCCAGTGTATTTAGTTTTCCTGGCAGGAATTGAGCTTATAGATTCACTTGGTAGCTCAAGGCTGTATTCCACAATGCCATGGCTAGTCTGCAGAGGGAGTAAGAATGTGTACCCCCCTGCTTGTTTATGTACTACATGACAGTGGTGTTGTCCATCTTTACCATTAGTTGTCCTGGAAGAATGTGGCCCTTGAAGGCTGTCAGAGCATTCTGTACAGCTAACATTTCCTTTTGATTTATATGCAGGTGCATTTGACTTGGGTTCCATTTGCCCTGAATGCACTTCCCTGCCAGGTGAGCCCCCCATGCATAGTCTGATGCATCTGTTGCCAAGATTTGGGTGGCAGGGGGTAATGTGAATGGTAGTCCCCTGTTTTGGTGGCAGGCCTCTGCCCACCAAAGGAACTCTAGGCGTAGGCAAGGTATGAGAGAAATCCTTGCTTCTACATCATGTGAATGTTAACACCATAGGCTTTTGATTTACCATTGTAGTTTCCTCATATGCAGCCTTGCATATGGAATTAGAAGAATGCAGGAGGCCATGAACCCCAAGGCCTGCAGTATTTGCCTTGCAGATAACTGGGTTTTTGTGGCCACTTGTTTGAAGTAGATTGTCAAATTAATCTGTTTCTTTGGCGTGAGGAAAGCCATCTGGGAAGTTGTATTCAAGCTTGCTCCCAGGAATATAATTTGTTGACAGGGTACCAGGTGTGATTTCTTTTTGTTTATGGTGAACCCCAGGCAAGTCAGTACCCTTTGAACAAAGGCCAGATGATTCAAAAGAATGTCCCGGGTTTCTGCCTGAATTAGACAATTGTCCAGGTATGGGTATATTTGAATATTTCTTTGCCTGCAAAATGCAATGACTGGAGCTAGGCACTTTGTGAATACCCTGGGCGCAGTAGATAAGTCAAAGGACAGTGCAGAGAACTGATAGTGCATGTAGCCTGCTCTGAAGCGTAGGTATCTTCTGCAAGACTCGCTGATAGTGATGTGCAGGTATGCTTCTTTTACGTCTAGATGTGCAGGTATGCTTCTTTTACGTCTAGTGTTGCCAACCATGCATCTTTGCCTAGCATAGGAAGCAGCTGGTGAAGAGTCAGCATTTTGAATTTTGGAATCACCAGAAAGGTGTTTAGAGTAGAAAGGTCCAGGATAGGATGCCATGTATTGCCTTTTCTGGGTACCAGGAAAAGTCTTGAATAGAAACCTTGTCCCTTTTCCTCTTCTGGTACCAACTGAATAGCCCCCATGTTTAAGAGAGAGAGTACTTGATTTTGGGTCTCTGCCCACTGATTTGGGCGTAGATTTGGCCATCTGCTTGGTGTTGGTAACATGTGGAAGTGAAATCTGTATCCTTGGGACACTATATTTAAAACCCATTTGTCCTGGGTAATGCGTTCCCAGTTTTTGGCCTGCAGACCAATCTTTCCGCCTAAAGGAGCATTCAGTTGGGAAGTGCTTGGAAGTTTTAAAAGCAAGTCATTGAGACAGTTTTCCATAGGGGGAGTCTTACTACTCCCAGATTTGGGTGTGTAAACCCCCCACTGCTTAGTCTTGTGTGTCCCTTGGGACTGAAACCTGGGGTTTCTACTGTATCTGGGTTTGGCTTGAGAAGACCTGGAAGGGGCTGGAAAGGACCAGTTTTTAAGAGGGCCTGTGCCTACTAAATTTAGGAGGCTGAACTTGTAAGAAATCTTTAACAGTTTGCATAGATTTAGCTTTGTCTTCCATCTTTTTTAGAACTTCCTCAGCCTTGTTGCCAAACAGGCGGTCTTGATTTAAGGGAGCATCCAACAATTTAGCATTAACATGATCATGCAAAGATTGCTCCTTAAGCCAAGCATGCCTTCTGAGCATAGACCCAGTAACAGCAGCCCTGCAAGAGGCCTCTAATTAATCAAATCCATATTGCAAAGTATGTTTTCCAACCTGTTTAGCAGAATGCATTAAAGCCTGTAATTCTTTATTTTCAGCACAGTCAGGAATCAACATCATTTTCTGTTTAAGCAATCCAATAACATGTTGTTGATACTTTAACATATGAAACTGGCAGTGTAAAGCCCTAATGGTCAAGGTTGCACAACTGTAAACCTTCTTACCCCATCTATCCAGCGCCCTGGAGTCTCTGTCAGAGGGTGTAGGATTTTTAGCAGTAGAAGCCTTAATGCCCTTGGGCCCCTGTGTAACAGTCTCTGGATCTGCAATAGGATTTTTAAAAAGGAACTTGTGTGAATCAGGAACCCTGTAATATATGTCAGGTTTTCTGGGAGCAGGGGGCAAAGAATCAGGGGCCAAACTAGATTCTGAAAAGGCATCATCAACAATGTCTAGTACAGGAGGTACAGCTAAAGGCCTATGCTGAGGCAGGAGTAAGAAATCCCTAAGCCTCTTTTTTGAATCAGAAAAATCCTGGCTTTCCCAGTGGAAATGCTCCCTTAGAGTATGTAAGGTCTCAACAAAAGAAAAATCCTCTGGAGGGGAAGCAGAGGGAATACAGTCCTCTGCATCAGAATCCCCATAAGTAGATAAGGCCAAATCCAGATAGTCAGAAGAATCAGAAAAATTAGAATCCTGGTCAGAAGATTCATAAACAACTTCAGTCCTAGGTCTCTTAGAATGGGGAGGTTGGCTTCCCCTGATTAGAGTTATAAGATCTTCAGCCATTCTTATAATTTGTTTTTTAGGCATACAGTCCTGGGCATCGGTTTCTTAGGCATGGTTCGAGATTTTGGCCTAAATGAAGAAGGAGGTGTCGGTTTAATATGCAAGTCCGTAGGCCTGAATACACCCGCAGAAGTGGCTCCGGACCCATCCAAGGTAGTGACATCCACAGATTCCACAGCTGAAGCATCTCGTGGCATACCGGGCTCTGAATGGTTCTCAGTAGAGGCCTGCGAGACAGAAGTGGCGGGTATCAGGGGCTGTGAAAGTGCCTAAGTACCTGCGAACTGGTGACTGGCTTAGGAGAAGCGTCGTCGGCAGCTTTGGACCTCGACGGCCTGTGTCTGTCTTTATCTTTGCGTTTTTTCGGAATCTCGGTATTCGGATGGCTAACCGACATTTCTGGATAATTAAACCGAGAACCAACATATTTAGAGGCAAAAATATACCGACGACGGACAGTGCGCTAATTAAATAAAGCACAAAACCAACAGCAAGGTATGTCGTGGTCAGGGCCTAGGCAAGGAATACAGTACGGATGAAAATCTTTGTGAGTTATTTGCTTTCCACAGGTAATACAATTATTAACTTTTACTGACATCGGTAAGGAGCAAGAAGAAGTTTCCCCAACAGGGTACTTAGCTTTAGTTGAAGACTTTGGTTCTGAAACTCGAAAACAAAAGTTTCAGGAGTCGGCTGACTGGCACTTGCGAACTGCTTCTGCTTCAGGCACCGCACGGCAAGAAAGACTGATGTAATGACGTCGGCTGCATGTTTTATACCCCTGACGACCTGATGTCATGGAAGAAGGGACAGCAACCGACGCAGGACCCAAGACTTTGTTAATCAGGCTGACTGAGGGCTATTGTAAGCAGATAACCCAAATGTAATGACTGCATCAGTGAAACACGAAGAACATCAGGGAAGATGGGGCTTGAGTAAAATGGCAAAGAAACCAAGGCGACTGGAGAGAGAAAGGTAATACAGTGAGAACAGACCAAGCAGATGTTTAGATTGCAGGTTAGAAACTACCTTCCTTACTATGGATTGATATAAGAGTACAGGCAAAGAGGGAGGGATAAGGGAAAGCCAGCTCTGGTTAAGAGTTTGTAATCTAATCTAGAACAGAAGCTGCTGTTAAAGAAAGGATAACTAGTGGGGCATATAAAAAACTGCCTGACAACTATTAGAAATAATCACAGGAGATTAGAAAACATTGGGAAGAGACTGGAAAGGCAATTTACAAAGGAACAATGGGAGGACATATGTACAGCTCTCAAGTATGTGACAGTCCAGAAGGTTTAGGATTTTTACTTGGAAATGTTTGCATAGGTATTTTTATACTGTAAGCTGACTTCAAAGTATTGTACCTTAGGTAGATAAAAAATGTTACAGGCACTATGGAAAAGAGAAAACTGGGAACATATTTTTTGAGAGTGTAACGTGTTGGAAGATTTTTTAAATTCTGTGCAAAGTACACTGTAAGCAATGTTGGGGAAGCAAATGTCTTTAATTAAAGAAATGATTCCTTTGAGCTGGAACACAGTATCTGAATTGCCTAGACACAATTATGACTTACTGTGTTTAATGCTACTGAAAAGCAATTACTTGAAAATGGAAATCAAAATCTAAACTAACTGTAACTGAAACACTGAGTACTGTACAGGAAGCACAAATAGGATCTTCACAAAGGGAAGGAGGAAATTACATAGAAATAAATGGGATTTGTGGGAGCAACACATGCAGCATAACATTCCGGAGGAGGAATGAGGTTTACGGAAAGGCAGGAATTGAACAGTTTATGTAATGCTGGAGTAAATAATTATAAAAAAAGAAAGAAAGAATATATGTAATTTATATTGCAAGAAAATGAAAAATGTTAACATGGTTTGTTTTATTTTCTATTAATGTGCATGTTCCAATGTCTTCAATCAAAATCTAATGAAGGTGTTTAAAAAACTCTTTACATCTGGATGATAGTGGGCGGCACAGTGGTGCAGTGGTTAACATTGTCACCTCACAGCAAGAGGTTCTCTGGTTCGATTCTCGGCTGGGGTGCCTTCTGTGTGGAGTTTGCATGTTCTCCCTGTGTTCGCGTGGGTTTCCTCCGGGTACTCCGGTTTCCTCCCACATTCCAAAGACATGCATGTGAAGCATTTCTCCCCGGGCCTCCGCTGAAAACGGGCTCTGTGGAACCTGGTCGGACATTCCCGGTCAACAAATGTTAAATAAATAAATATTGCCTTGGCAATCAACTGGATCAAGCAGAATGATTTCTCTGGCAATTGTTGCAACATGGTGGTCAAATGAGTGGAAAGTATCAATCCAGGTTCCCATGTCATGGAGTTTCATTTTGAAGTAGGGTATTATCATATATACTGGGGATGATTTGTCTGACAAATGTGACAGTGCTGCATTTTTTTAGCATTTAAGCACTCTTCTATGCACCAGGCATTAAGTACAAGGTCCTGCTGGAGGGCTTCTGTGTTACAGCAGGAATGCACCAGGCATTTATATGTGCAAGTTCCTGCTGAAGGGCTTCTGAATTGGAGGGAGATTTGACAGTGATTTCCAGTTTGCAGTCATCTGCAAATTAGCCTATAGACAAAGTAAATACCAAACAAAAGTGGTACCAGCATGACACCACTTGTCATTCTTCATGCTCTCTATCGCTGCCACTGTTACCTGCATCATGTTTGTTCTGTATTTCAGTCAATTTGTTATCCATCTTACCAAATAGGGATCTATTTGCAATGCATTCTGTTTATTAATTATGCTACAATGGGAATGGTATCAAATGTCTTGGCCAGATCAAGGTGAGATGCGTGTCCAGTGTGACCTCAGTCAACAACTTTTGTTACCTTTTTAAAGAAGTTGAAGAGCTACCTTTTATAAAACCAAATTTCTGCAGATCTTGCCTGAGGAGATTTTTAATGCTGATGTTAATTAAGTCTGTTATAATGTGTACCACGTCCTTACAAATTATACTGTTTATGCTGGTGGATCTATAGTTTTCAGGGTTGGTAGTATGGTCACCTTCATGGAGTGGCATCACCAGTGCTGTACACAATATGTCTGGCACTGTGCCTGTGTCCAATTTCAAGTTGAACAGCTTACGTAGAGGATTTGCCATGGAGTGTTTGGTACTATTTATCAACCAGCTGGGTATGTTATCTGGTCCCATGCAAGAAGTGTTCCTAGTGTTGGACAGCACTTTCAGTGCATATTCTTTAATAATGATGGGGGGAGGTTGAGAGCTACAGGGATCATAGGGGTTTGGATAGTCATCTCAGGAGTGAAATTTGCACTAATTCGTTTGCTAGTGCAAATTTCACATTTGTGACAACTATCCAAATCCTGTGATCTCAGTAGCTCTTTTCCTCCCCCCATCATCGCTTAAGAACATGTACTGAAAGTGCTATCCAAGACTAAGTTTGGCAGATATTAATCACTTTGTCTCTAGAACAAAGGTGGCATTTTGATGGTACCTAATTCCGATGTCTACAGGTGAAAGGAAAACACACTGCCAGCTGCTAAATCCTCTCCTTCCCAGTTGGCACCCTGGTGACTCCCATACTACCTGAATTCAGGATGCTGGCAGTAGGTGGATGGCTTGCATCTATGCCAGCAGGTCAGTCTGTCAATTTTAATACCCACAGAGGAGAAAAGTGAACACAAGCCTGCAGTCATGAGCATGTGCACTCACATACACACGCGTATGCACAAACATGAATATAAATAGACGTGCACATTTTACAAATTAAACAATAAGAAATGCAAACAGAAGCCAATTACTACCTACCTTACTGAACATCTTCAAAACTAAGCAGGTAAAGTGATTGCCCATCATTACCTTGTATTCCTCTACCCTAAAACATTATAAATGACACGGTTGTGCTAGGTATAAGCCAGATTTCCAGACTTCAGTGAAACAGTATTTATGGTAACAAGTACTTAAAATGTTCACATTATTTTTTTTCAACAATTCACCCTACCTGCTCAGTATCTGGCAAAAACTGTTCTGTCTACAACATAAGCTTTTTACTAAACCTTTAACAACTTCAGTCTTTTCTAACTTCTCAGACTTCAGTCTGGGCAATCTTCTTGAGCCAGGGAGGCAGACAAGCAGTTAGAAAACCATAAGGCATCTTTGGATCACAAAGCTAACTGAAAATTCAGGTTAACATCTCTGTTTTTATATAAACACGCACAACTCAGAAATGCATTCTAAATGTCTGTCATCAGATTATGATGACATATTTATTATCTGACATATGGATTTGTGAAGAAGACTACAGCGCACTACATTCACAGTAATTTCTCTTTTCTTTGACATCAGCCTGGATGATCTCCTCAAGCCAGTATGTTTGGCAAGCAGGCAGAAAGACATGTACCCATCATCGATGTAGTGGCAATGCTGTGGCCATGTGGATCAACAACCAATTACAAGTAGCAAGACCTGACACAGAACATACTCTGATGTTAAAGGACAAAGATAAAGGCTGCAATAATGTTGTGCTGCCGAATAGTGGACCCTGCTTGCCAGCCTGCCACAAAAAAAACAAACTAAAAAAAACTTGAATTTACATTGAGAAAGCACAGCTGTGCAAGATAATTTACGTCAACAGTTAGTATTTGAATAGATCAATACAGCAGTAGCATTTAACTATGTGGGACGTATTCTACCAAGGACATCAGATGCCCAAAGACAGTCTGCTAAAGCTTTAGGAGCTTTCCTCATCCACTGCACAGCCTGTTCAGCATGCAAGTATGCCATTATATGATGATGTATGGCTGCCAAAATTCAGAACTTTCTGGTCATTGGTTCACTTACACATCTTGTTTTCTTTGCAGCTTTAGTACTGGCAGTCTACTTTCAGCTAAAGTTTTTTTAAGCAGATGAGAAACTGTTTGGAACACTCCTTTCTTGTTCGGTGAAAAGTGGTGTTGACTTACAACATGTTGGTCACTAAAGGGAAATGTCCATGTGAAAGGCAGATAGCTTATAAGAATGCCCACATGGCCTAAATGTTTTTGTTTGGGAAAGTGGCACAACATCAGCTCTTGTGACATCTGCTTATCCTTTATACCTAAAACCATTAGCAGTAGGCTCAATTCCTTATGATTTTTTGAAACCAGGCACCTGAAGGTATTGGTACTCATGGCAATGGCTTCTGATTCAAATCAAATTCTTCCAATGATCTCCACCTCAGATAAAGAAAGCAAAAAAGTCAAAAGTGGTTTCTGAACAGACTCTTTTGTCAGCCTTTCTGTAGTAGTCTGGGGTGGACAGTTCTGCCGATGTAGATTCAGAACCTTTAGACCATCAGTTAAATTTACTTGGTCCCTCTGGTGATGCTCCATGGGATGCTATTAAGGCAAGGGAACAGAACATGTCTCATCAGTCCAGACTTCAACACCTTTACAAAGAGGGAAGAACCATGTCCCAAGGATGAGGGAATAGTTTACGTTCTGGTAAGGGAGGAAGTTGCTGGACCATTGATGGATGTCAGGATGTCGGATTCCATCTCAAAAACTATCAGCCTACAGACCCCAAAGAAAAAGTACCAGAAGACTAAACATCTGTCCCCCCTCTCTGTTCCCTCATGTCAGAAGGACCTCCAAGAAGACTAGCAGATCTTGGCTCAAGCAATACATATTTTTCAGTCTTCCACTCCAGTATCTACTCAGATAAAAAGGAAGAGATCTCCTTCCTCTGAGGAAGTGGTCTCAGACTCTAAGATGAAAGCCTTGATTATGTTCCACAACTGTCTACTCTCATTCATGTGAATCCATGTGTCCTCCTTACACTAGGATACTTGCATGCTAAAGTGGAGGTCTGATACATGCGAAAGGTGCCCAAAGCATTAGCAGACTGGCCGAATGTCTAACATCCTTTGCAGGATACTTACCATACAGCTATATGCTATTGCAACACTGATCTAATGATGCAAATTTTGCGGATAATGTCAGAAAACTGGGACAGTTAACATTCTATGTACAGCTGATGTGGGAGTTGCAAATTCAAGATTGCCACAAACATATTTATTATTGCCTTGCTCCTTCCCATCATCAACATTCAGCACATTAAATGTTCAGAAATGGAAAAGAAAGCTGGCTACTAGCTTACTGACTATGTTCAAAGCTAACCAGGTACAAGCAGTCAGAAAACCACAGGGTGTCCCTGGATCATAAAGCTAACTGAAAACTTTACTGACTACAGATGCTCTCTGAGAGCAATTCAGTTTCATAATTGAGAAGTTCAGATCCATTCTAAGTCTCCACCCTTACATGCACAGAAGAAATGCCTGGCATCAGATTGTGATGACACATTTATCCTTTGACTTACAGATTGCCATCATGGACACACACTATTAAGTTTTCAGTGTAGCAGCTCCATGGCCTGCAAGTGTCCATTAAATATGAAGAGAGGCCCACACCTTCTCCTGTCTTACAGGAAGAAATCTACCAAAAGCCATTCAATTACCACTTCCCTACAACTGGTGTGCAAATAAACTAGAGCTAAATAAAGTTAAATTAAATATGGGCAGCATAGTATCAACAAACGGAAGATCATAAGAAGCATCAATTTATTTATTATACAGTAAACAAAACCAGACAGATTAATTACTGATCTGAAACAGTATTTTTTCTGTGAAGTAAACCAATGACTTTTTTGAGGTAAGGCACTGAGAGAAACACCTTTCACCGCAGCAAGATTCAGCTGTTATCCAGTCTCTGTTGGTCAATGTCACAATACACTGACAAAATGAAGCAGTCTCCATTGCAGACTCAAGGCTAACCCCCAAAATGGAGATGTCCTGATTCTTTAGCATGGTTCATCATGATGTTGGACAGTTTAGGTACAGGGCTTAGTAATTCTGAAGGCACCTGTTGGCACTGTGCCACCCTCAAGGTGCTTAAGGTGACAGGTGTGGCACAGCAAATGTCCATTAAGTGGATAGCACCGATGGCCTTCTTCATCATTTAGCTCTTTTCCACAGTCCTGAAAGACAGGAAAAATAATTTAAGTTCTACTGTCTGGTCAACTACATCTTCATCAGATAAAATATTTTTCACATTTCTGTCAGCAGCTATTCAACAGATTTTTTTTTATTTATAAAGGCACAGATCTTCCCCTGAATATGCAACGTCTGCAAACTAAGATGATGTAGACAAAACAAATTATTGTTTACTGTCCTATATCAATCTATACAATATTTCAAGTGTTTTAATAGCCTAATGACATCTGTGAATGGATATTATCATCTAAATAGAGGAAGAGGTACACAGTACAAAAAATGCAAACACATTTCAGCAGTGCACAGGGTTGACACACAGAAGTCTGAGTAATTCTGCAAATGTTTAGTTCGAATTCCAAGTTGCAGAGCAAGCCCAAAACACTGGCAATGTGAGAACAAGGGTGATGGTGAAGCAACATAAGCAGCAACATCACAGGTGACAATGTGCCATCATTTCTCTCCGGTGTTTCAGGGGAATTAATTTTTTTTTTCTTTCTCTCTCAAGCTGTGAGGGAGTTTGGAGCATCTGTCAACATTAAGTAAGACTTAAATGCCAAAAAGGGAAAGGAATTAATGAAATGACACTAAATATATCGCATTAAAATCTGTGTTTTGCTAGTGTTCTGTGTCCAGAGATTTGCTGCTGAACTAAAGTGGCAGTTTAAAGCTCTTAAAAGCAGTAATAAAATAGTATGTCTTGGAAAATTCATTGTTCATGGTATCAAGCACAGCTATACAGCCTTTAAATTAGTTTTCTGTTCATATGTATATTTTACTAGGTAAAGAAACAGTATCATAAAATAAGCCTCTTTTCCATGTCCCTAATGATTTCAAATGTAATGCTAAGTCACATTCAGTAATGCACATGCAGAAAATGAGATCCAACATCACATACGGTGCAGCTGTTGTTTAAGAACACTCACACAGATATCTATCATTACAGTATATTAACAAATTCAGATCTAGCTCTTGTATGCAGATGAAGCAAAATGTCTAAAATACTTAAGAAGGGTAAAGAGGCACTGTAATACTGACCAAGTCTAGTTTTTGTAGCATGGACTCTTGTAATGGAAAACAGGGACTACATAGATGAGTGTATCAGCTTGCTTGCTAAATATATAATTCATTACATGCAGTATTGCATGATAGATATCAGGGGGCCAATGTAATGCATTTGTGAATACCGACCGCATCAGCTGATCTTCGAGAGGATTGCTCTTTATTTGGCAGAATTTGCATATGGCCTTCTCGTGCCTTCTCTTGGGAATCTTCTTTTTATCCTTTGCTCCCACACCTAGGACATGCATGGCCTCTCAGGCTAATATATGGTGATTCGGTATTGTGGTCAAAAAGTGTGCAGGACTCTGGGATCAACATCTCTTAATCTTCCACTCAAACAATGGGATTTAGCTACATAAAAGCTCAGTATTTAAAATATATGTGAACATTTAATTACAGGATGTTTTGCTTCTGCAATGTGTTTTCTGAAATATTCCATAAAGGAGGACAAAAATAAAGTACCAACTTCCGAAGTTGCTTAAAGGTTAAACAGTAAGGGAACTCCTGGCACTATGAGTTTCATTCACAGGCTTCCTATACAGTGGAAGGAGTGCATCTGTAAACACCCAAACACTGCATCAAAACTTGAAAGCAGTAGCATGAGGTGGAAAGACAGAAGGCAGGTCTCAAGAAAAGGAAGCTATACTTCTGTAATGGAGATGACCAGAGAGCTGTAGCAAGGAGCATGTGATTTTTGATGATGGCAATCTATTCAAATTCCTTGGAAGGAATGACAACTCAGCAAAAGTCACTTATTTTGAAGTATTTCAGCACTGAAGTGTAACCTGTCCTTTGTGTTAAAATAAACTGTTACTCTGAAATAACACAGTTTATGAATTTGCTGACCACCCCACAACTGTTTATCTGTACAGTTAGAATACAGCAAGGGGGTGTCTGGAGGAAGTAGGGGATATAGCCCTGCCTGCAAAAAAAAAAAACACCCATTGAGATGTTACTTGCTTCACGTTTCTCTTTGTGGTGAGATGTATGACAATTTAAAGTGTTTCTTGACTTAAGTAGTTTCTTATTTTGCATTTTGATTTATGTTTTCTTAATCAGTTTCGGCTTCAATGGCTGAGGGATTTGATGAGATGACAATCTACTATAGCACAAATGTCCGATGTGGACACATTCCTAAAACAAGAACTAGAGACAGCCACTGGGTGACAAATGACAATACAGCTTGCTATCCAAATATACCTCTCAACCTCTTAGAGTAAGAAGTCTGGACAAAGCCATAAAAAAGTGGTTCAAATAGGGACAATTTTGAAATACTGCACTTACAGACTTAGAAAGTGGATAGATTTAACAGGTTTTGCATTAGCATGAATTTTCTGAAGGGTATGAAGTCTAAATCTCAAATGTCTATCATTATTTTCTAACTTCAATCTTTAATGATTTGCCACTAATTTGCCAGAAAACTACAATTTTATGAAAAATGGACAAAAAATCTAAGGCAAAAATCTGGGCATTCTGTGAAAATCTGTACACTTGAGAGGTATGCTTTGCAATAGCAACAACATTCCTCTAGTAGCAAAGGAGGAATACATCTGGTTACTTACAGAAATAAAACCATAACTGATTACATCCGCCCACTACATAGAGCATGCAATCCCACCACTTTCAACATCTGGGCAAATGGCTAAAAGTTGAATCGACTGATTGCATGACAGCACACAGACACTTTTAAGGATGTGATAAGTCACAGTAAGGAACACTAGGTCTGTGTGGAAAACGTGGCAAGGATATTTGTGTTTAACAGCCTAAAGGTCTGATATCTCACCATCAAGAACTGCATCTTTTATGACACATGCTTCAGGTTTGCTGAACCTATCAGTTCAAAGTGCAGATGTAACAACTTGTTAATCATAACTATCAAGTCTCAAGGTAGAGATGAATTCTTTGCCAAAGGTCATAAATACGGAATCCCATTCAGAAACTGCTTTACCAGTCAACACTGGGCCATGCCTCTCTATCTTCAGACATCGAAAATGGGTGCAAATACTTCTGAAAAGTAGGCACATCTAACTGAAAAAATCTGGTTACATAATTAGTAAAAAATGTGTATATCAACCACCACATAACTCCTCCCACTTACAGTAGGACTGTCAAAACATTTGAGTGAAAAAATGTTGCTGATATATCAGCATATTACTGTATCTTTACTGTGAGATGATAACATTGCAAGCAAATCTGCCTTCTTTTTGTGTTTTACTCACATTTTCTAAAAACAGCCAGTAGAAGTAAACAAGTTGTGGCTACTAAGAATCTGCTCACACTTCATCTTAAATGAAACTCAAACTGGAGCACATCAACAAGCACAGCACATTTAGTATATACCCCCATTCAAATACTCCATCAAAATGAGATATCACTGAGCTTAACAAAAAAAGTCTGAACATCAGGAAACGTTCATAACAGAGTCCATCATATTACCTACATTAGAGCCATCACTGAAATTAAGCAATTGATATTAATGTTGCATTTTAATTGGCTAATGAAAAATGCTGGAAGTGCAGACTTGTCTCAGCTTGCTTACACAACAGTCACATTTTCATACACAAAACTAGGAACCTGGGCTTGCTAACAAGCAAGAGTTGTGAGAGAGTGATGCACCCAGTGGAAAGACGCAACGATCAAACAGAAAATTCCCTTTTCCAGGCTGGTACATTCAGAGGAAACTACTAGGAAGCACACAATCCACCAAGGTACATGTGACAACAAAATGTGTGCATACATGTTTATGGCATCACTGGACAGCCCTCCATAATTAAAAGAAACAAAAGCCCTCAGACTTGTTAGGCACCTCACACTCACCAAATGCCCACTGCCACAAGTAATCATAATAGTCTTTCCCATGAGCTTGATATACCACATGCAGGTTCTTCTCCCTGTTGGCCAACAAGGCTAAATTTCCCAAAGGGAAATCCACATTCAGGCAGTACCAAGATTCCTTCAATCACTGAGGCACTAACTACTCCAAAACAGCATGTAAAGATGAACTATGTGAATGTAGAATGAAGGCCTGACATCCAAGGGAAATTACAATAGCACTGGGATGCCAAGATGTTACCTGAAGTTTCTAAGAAAAGAAGCAAACAATTAAGATGGGACATGGCAAGAATACTCCTTCCCTTACTAGACAACTGCCAAATATCTTTAGCTTTAAGCGACAAGTAACCTGTCACCACCATACAAATTTCAAACACTTCAGTGGGTCACCTTTTCTGGAAACATAACATAGCACAGAATCAAAGAAGCCAACATCTTTGGGGGAAGTCCAAGGCAGCAGATGTAAACTCAAGCTTTGTTTTCCTAGTTGCTACCACAGCACAATAAAATATCATTGATTGTCTGCATTTCCAACTCTTTAAAAGCAGTAGTGCATTCAGTTTCTATGCAACATTCTTTTCCCCTTTACAGCAGAAGATAACGTACTGCTGAAATGAATTCAAATGTTACATACTGCTGCTCTGGTTTAGTATTTGGAGAGAACGAATTCTGCTACTATAACAATTTGCCAGAAGATATTCCTTTTAGCTACCATCTGAATACAACTGTAAATTCCAGGAAGGGATACATAGTTCAGCTATCACAAATATTGGCTTTACTGCTAAAACTTAATAAGAACAAACAGCATATACCAACAGTAAGCATACTTTCTTCCATATAATCTGAACAATAAACTAGTATTGCACACCCCCCCAAGCACACCTGTCAATGTCTGTAACAGACACGCAATGGGGATGTGCTGATTTACTGGCTCGTCTCTTCAGCGACTCAGCCAATGCCTCTTGCTAACTTCCCTTATGATCATGCTTCTTTGGCATGTCAACCTCTTCCACAGATCAACTGCAAAGTGCAGCCAAGTGCATGTGCCCCCCCCAGGATGGGCATGTCCATCCTTCCCTATCAGTGTCACAGACATCTGAGCTGCTGATCAAACTTGAGTGACCTCGGCTGTAGTCAGGGCTTTTTCCCACTATGCCACCATGTTGGCAAGAATACACACTTTTAGTATTGATATTCCACTCTATGAGAAAGCAAAATTACAGCTATATGATTAGAATAATGCTAGTCATTGCTGAAGGGTAAGATAAACAAGTAGTTTGTATTAAATAATAAACTACTGCATGCAGGTTCATAGGTAATTACTAAGCTAGCTGCACTTATGGGCCATTTTAAACCTAGCCAATTTCCCTTTTTGTGTTCAAATTAACCTATTCCACAAAGAGACTGGCCTTTCTCATCCCACGGTCAATAATTACATATACCCCAATGAGAATAACTGGGATCACACTATCGATAATTTGAGGGGACCCATGCATAAGATAAAGCATTCAGGAGCTGACTCTGTCTAAGTCAGTTCATGTAGGACATGTTGTTTAGGCTGTTCCAGCTGTTGCATGAGTCAGGACAGATATGTACCATAGAGGGAATTATACTCAACAATTGGCCTAATGAGGGATGAGCAAAGGGGGGGAATGACATCCCCAGATCTAGTCACAATCCCTTTGTTTATAAGCTGTGCTACATTGAAGGGCTTTCTTACAACAACTGATACATGTTGGTCAAAAGTTAGGTGACTATCCACATATGTTCCCAAATCCTAAATATCTGGGTCAACTCTTAAGGGTATGTTGTTAACGTGGTAGTTCCCTGGGGTACATAACTTCCCAAAGGATGCAATAATGAACTTTTTGGCATTAGAGTCCAGTCCACGACTTTGGCACCAGTTATTTATTTGGGACAAAACTTCCTGCAGGATGGCCAAGTCATTTGGGGATTCAATGACTGCTTCTAGCTTGCAATAATCTACAAATTTAGTCAGCCACAGACCTTGGGTATTGTTTTTTTTTACTTCAGAAATATATATATTGCATATTCAGAATATATATTACAAATATAAAATGCTTAACATGGATATGGTACTAGGCATTAAAACTAGTGAATAATTTATGCAGACATCACCTGTTTAGCAAATATTACAAGCACAATGCTCCTAGAAAGTAAAACGTGTTGGGCTTCCACCATTAGGATATTATGGGTACACTAAAGTATCTGCCACTTGACTAGATGTTACTTATTACACAAAGGAGCTGAACATATACAAGGCTTATTTCATTCTATAAGGAACTGTTGCATAGATATACTATTCATTTAATTCTACAGGAATTGACAATTATTGCCCACTGTAATGGCACTGCACTTGCTCATACTTTGATAGTAAATAAGAATATCACTAATAAAGCTGTATGAACAGTGCTCACATATTAGTGTTGAACTTCATATAGTATAGCTTACCAGCAACCATCTGGTGCCCAGAGTAAAATATGCCATACTGGGACAATAAAGTTCTCTAATTGTAATCACCAGGCATTAAAAGCCAAAAGTCATTAAAATGTCTCAGTGACACAGCAGAGTACACCCTACCAATAAGATAGTAGCTTATCTTCAGTACTGCCAACAGCAGCAGACATGCTTCAGCCACAACATAAACAAGCATCACAAACTATACAGACCATAAGGTATTTTCTTTAAGTTTTTCAAGTTATCAATTTGTTCCTCATGCCTCATTACTGTTTAAGGACTAATACAGATTTCTTTCTTATCTACAGACTGGGAGTCAATTACCATGGTTAACTGTGCAATGCTTAAGGGGAGCAGGCAGTTTATAAGGTAAATTAACTCATGACTCTCCTCAGATGGAAACATGAGTATGAAACAGGCAGTTCAAGTAGCTTTGTCAACATTCATCAGGCCAAAAAAGCTCAGATGTAATTCTAGTGAGTATGTACTTTTAGTGGGGAGCGCCAAACTGTGAACAAAGGTGTAACAATATGAGAGTCCTACTTGATACAAATTCTTCTATAATAATGCCACAGTAGCTGTTGACTTGCTAGTACTGCGGTGGTGGTGCTGTGGTAGCGTTGTCGCCTCATAGCAAGACGTTGTCCCGTTCGATTCTCAGCTAGAGCGTCTTCTGTGTGGAGGCATACGTGAATGGGGCGTGCCTTTCGTTGAAGGTTGTGCGTCAGGGCTGATAACCCGGTACGTAAAAATCCACTACCAATCATTAGCGGACTGGAGTTCCGCTGTGGCGATCCCTAACCGGGAAAAAGCCAAAAGACACAAGCTGTTGACTTGCTAGTAACTTGATATCACATAACCATCACAAAAATAGGAACACTTCAAACTCTTACTAATAAATGCTTGTCACAATAATGCCTTCCAGTACCCAATCTGAAGAAGGGAAAATAAACAGCTACATCTAACCCACATTACAACACTTATTTGGAAATTACAACTATTAAAATTAAAATAAGTAGTCTAGAAATCACAACCATAAAAATAGTAATGCTATATAACATAATGCCTATCAAGACACACATATTCAGTTAAAAATACTGCTACAAATCTGTGAGAACTGTTCAGTATTCAAAGCTTTAAAATCAACGACCTTCCATGAGCAAGACACAGTATGCAGAAATGCCATTTTATTTATTTACCTGCCTTTGTTTACCAGGAAATTCCAACTTCGTGTGAAACCCTTTTTAGTGGTGTACCAGGGAGAAAAACTCCATTATACATATTATAATAGTCGCAGTACAAAACAAGATATATGTAAAATCTCAGCAAGAGTACAATGCTCAACATACAAATATAAAATGACAGCATAAACAGCACAATTTAGAAAAAAAGTGCAGCATTCAGCATAGAGAATACAATGAGAAAATACTACATACATTAAACAAAACTCAGATTGGGCTGACACAGATTACGGCATGGTTTGAGAACTTGGATAACTGAAATCAGCAGAGAGCAGTATGAGGAGAATAATTTAGTAGGTGTGTGTGTGAGAAAGTAAGAGAAAAAAATGTAAGCAGTATATTATGTGTAAGGTCAGAGTAGTGTTTAGCCAGGAAAGCAATATGAGCATAGCTTTGATTCCTTAAGGTGTTCTTTCAGGTGATACTTTAACGATTTATGGTTGCTGAGTTGTTTTACAGAGTGGATAATTGTGTTCCATGCTTTGGCAACATGACAGCAGTAGAGTGGGTCACCTGCAGTATTACTGAACATAGCTGGCAGTAAGACTAGTTTGTCTGAGGAGCGAAGTGTTCACTGTGGGGAGTATGGTTGAAGGATATTGCTAAGAGAGGAACACTTCTCGGGGCAGAATATTAAAACGTGGACAGTGGCTGATGAATTTAGGAAGTGTGGGAATTCTGTCTGGTCTAGATATTTCAGGGCAGAGTAATGACAGGTTTCGTACGGAATGTTAGTTGCAAACTTGGCTACTTTGTTATGACACTTTCAAGCATGTCTAATTGTGTGATTTGGAGGTTAACAAGTACCGGAACAGCGTAAAGGTAGTTTGGAAGGAGAAGGGTAGAGGCAGTGGCTTTCCTAGCATATTCAGTTAAGTAAGGTTCAACATGGTAGAGTGTGTGCCTGTTTATTTTGCGCTGTTTGTGCTTTTTTTTGCTCTTTTTACGTGGAAGTCAAGTTTCATGTCATTGTCTATGATAATTCTTAAGAGTTTAGTTTGATTTACAATCTCAATTTTTGTATGGTTTGAGGAAATTACATTGAAGATTAGTTTTTGTTCTCATAATTGTTTAGGCAAGAAAAGCACTAGTTTGGCTTTGCTGGGTTTTAGTAGGGGTTGTGAGTTAGCCTTGACTCTATGGTAGAGAGGAAATTTTGCATTAGTTCTTGTAGGCCTGTTAAACTTTTGGTTATACAGATAAGAGTAGAATCATCAGCATACTGAATTAAGTTTGTTTGTTTCCTTGCAGTATGGCAGCTATTGGTAAATGTATTAAGGAATGCGAGGATGAGGATACAGCCCCTAGGGTATGCTAGTATGTACAGGAAGAAAGGAAATGTGTCATCTTACCGTCTGAAGTCTTTCATGAGGTGCTTTTAAACTGGGACTAGGCTCATTTAGGCCTAAGCATGACATACTGTGAATTAGCTTTTGGTGTAATACAGTGTCAAGTGCTTTTATCAGGTCTAGGAATACTGCTAGCACTAAGTAACCTTTGTTTCCATTATTATTAACAATGGTGATGAAATTTACGAGACCTGTTGTAGTATAATGATGTAGCTGGAAACCACTGTGGAGAAAAGTAGGCTGTTTGTGGTGATGCACTCATGTATCTAGAAGTGAATGTGTTTTTCCATGGCCTTGGACAGAGGGGATAGTATGGGTTATTGGTCAACAATTTGCACATAATGGTAGAAGGGCCTCTTATCTGTAGAAGCATAATTTAATTTTTTTCCAGATGAGAGTGACAGGTTTTGTGATGGAGCAACTTACTAAAACAGAGATGGGGTAAACCAAGATATGGGCTGTGATTTTGATGTATTCAGATGGCAGACTTTCAAGGGCTGTTCTAAGCTGTAGATGTTTTCTGATAATAGTGATGGAGGCTGGTTTGAGGGATGTGGTAGGACAGGTTCCAGGCTGAAGTGATTCTGGCGGGAGAATGTGGTAGGACAGGTTCCAGGCTGATGTGATTCTGAAGGAAGAATGTTGTAGGATAGGTTCCAGGCAGAAGTGATTCTAGCGAGAGAATGCTGTAGGACAGGTTCCAGGATGAAATGATTCTGGTGGGAGAATGTTGTAGGACAGGTTCCAGGCTGAAATGATTCTGGCGGGAGAATGTTGTAGGACAGGTTCCAGGCTGAAGTGATTCTGGCGGGAGAATGCTGTAGGACAGGTTGCAAGCTTAAGTGTTTCTGACGTGAGAATGTTGTAAGACACGTTCCATTCTCGAATGATTCTGGTGGGAGAATGTTGTAGTACAGGTTCCAAGCTCGAGTGAATCTGGTGGGAGAATGTTGTAGGACAGGTTCCAGGCTCAAGTGAATCTGCTGGGAGAATGTTGTAGGACAGGTTCCAGGCTCGAGTGAATCTGACAGGAGAATGTTGTAGGACAGGTTCCAGGCTCAAATGATTCAGGCGGGAGAAAGTTGTAGGACAGGTTCCAGGCTCAAGTGATTCTGGTGGCAGAATATTGTAAGACGGGTTCCAGGCTCAAGTGATTCTGGTGGAAGAATGTTGTAAGCCAAGTCAGGCTGAAGTGATTCTGGTGGGAGAATATAGCAGGACGGGTTACAGGCTGAAGTTATTCTGGTGGGAGAATGTTGCAGGACGGGTTACAGGCAGAAATGATTCTGGTGGCAGTCAAGTGTTACTGGTGCTAGGAGGGAGGCCACAATTTGTATAATGTTAACATCAAATTTGGAAGCAATACTATCAATGGGATTGTTAAAATTAAGGGGAGGTTAGCTAGTTCTTCCTGATTTTTTTGGATGATCTAATTAAACAAGTTGATCAGTTTCTGAGGTGCTTGTTGGGATGGAAGGAGAACTGAGTTTGGTCTTAATCAATACTTTCCAGACCATGTCTCTTTGTTTCATGTTTTTGTTTTGTTTCTCTGGGTAAAAAGGGTACTGGAATATTCTTTACTCTTTTTGGTCCAAACAGGGGCATGTGAATGTGTAATTATATAATTTTAGAGTATCATCTAGTGGGAAAGATTGCAGAATTCTCCAGTTAACAGAATTTAAGCTAGCAATGAAATCCTCTTTAAGGAATGAGCTAAGGTTGCAGGGGGTAAGCTTTACACTCCGATAAAGATGTAAGTAGACAAATGGTCACATAGAATATTAGGGAGGGAACCGGAGGACAGCATTTCATTTGGAGTGTTGGTGAGTATCTAGTCAATGGCAGAGCTTGGACTGTTACATTTAGCCAGACTGCAGAGGAGTTGAAAGCTTTACTGAGGGAGTTGTGTTGCATTGTTTTCTAATATACACTGAAGTCTCCAAGACTTGTTTCTTTTTTTGATGTTTGAAGGGAGCTGATAAGAAAGGCTCTTCTGCTGTATCAGTGTTACATTAAACACCATGTTAAAGCAGTTTTACAAATATGAGGCTAGGTGGCTTACTCTAAGGAGAGGGTGGAGTGCAGAGTCCTGTGGGCTCTATCAAAAACAAAGGGTACAGCTTTTTAAGTTCAAAACTTCCTGGGGAGCCACATCAAGTTTGCTGTTAGGCTAGTCTTCCCCTAAACCCCTGGTTATTATATGATACCTTCTTAATCTATACTAAAATCAAATGAGAGATTATTTTATAGATTTTAGTGTGACTACATCTAGCTGACTTATTCTTGGCAGTATCTTTTTATTTATTGATTGACTGATAACAGTGAAAGTCCGAATGAGCAAATGTTGCCCACGTTCAACGGATGCCAGGTGGCTACAAATAAATACAGAAACAAAGATCTAGCAACAGCAAAATCAGTCTGACAAAATATGTGTAACATTTGATCAATATGACATTTGTCCATTAACAGAAAATTAATAGCTATAAAGTTATAATCTTTGTGTCATTTAAAGTGGGGTGTGCACAAGCAGGATCAGATATTTGTACTACTAAAGAAGGCTGACATGTAAAGTGAGAAATACCTCACTGGTAACTTGTCTTGGGAAGACCTATAAGAGATGGATACAAGAAGTTTGAGGATGTCACTATTAGAACAGATACACTTGGGTAAGTAGATACAAGACTGGAGAAACACAGGCAAAAGGGAGAGGTATACCTGATAACAGATGCAAATACAGAGTAAGGTATGAAAAAGGGGGGGGAATATAAATGATATAATGTATTATCAGACAGAGGAAAAAGAGTTATTAGTGAAATACAGTTGGGACAGTAGGCGTCAGACTAGGAAAAAAGGGGTAGATATACATGAAACATGGGGGGGGGGTGGAATTATATACACGTAGAAGAGATAATGTCAGTCTTCCAGGAGAGACGGACACTTTTTCAATATTCAAAGAAGTACAAGTCTTAGCATTACACTGATATTTTTTGTGTTATTTTTAATTCAGGCTCTTTTCTTGACCATCAATCCTTCCTCTGGGGGCTCTCAATGAACCCATTCATTATCCTAGGCTGATGACACTGGCTTCTTTATTTTGGGATTACTTGAACATGGTGGCAAAGGCTGCACTACCATGAGAGTGCTATCATTCTGAAGTAGCGGGCTTTTTCCTTAGCCCTAATTCTCTCCCCCAGCATTCCACCAGACTTGGTGGGATCTAAGGAGTGGCTTGAGCATGTGCTTCTGCTCCATGCCCACCTACTCTGCTCTCTGTCATCTCCAAACCCTGGTTCTACTTCTGAGCTCCGTCAGAAACCTTAATGAAGGACTGCCCCTTATTCTCCCTCCTCCCAAGTTAGGCATGTCCAGTTTCCCTACCTCACTGTTAACCAAACACAAGTCACATGGACCACAGACGCATCTTCATCCTTCCATGCACTAAATGGTCCTTGTGGTGACATTGTGGACCACAGACGCATCTTCATCCTTCCATGCACTAAATGGTCCTTGTGGTGACATTTAAATCTCTTCAATACCAACTTGCAAATTACATAGAAGGGAGACAATTCTTTGTTTAAGGCAGTCACAAATAAATGCTGCTAGATATGGCAAAGTTAAATGGGTGCCCATGAAACTGTCAATACTACTCTCAGTCATAATGGAGGCCTGCATTTCTAAATTGCAAAATCTTTAATTAATTATTATTATTATTATACTGCTCTCCTTTCTCCAAATGCGCACTTATCTGACATTCCTCTTGCAGATAATCAGATCTCATCTTCTTTTGATGTTTTATCCCACCTGATGGAAAAAAAGAGGAAACCTTGGGAATTCAAACTGCTTACTTTTTGTACTTTAATAAATGATGTGAGCTGTAACCATCTTGTTTTTCACTGTATTTTTCATTTTTGAAAATATTTTTATTCATTTTCAAAAAAAAAAAATAAGAAAAAAGAAAAACGTATACAGGTTATGACAGTGAAGTATTTACAAATTATTTAAACAGGTTAGCTAAAAGCAGTAAACAGATATCAGCATTAAAGCCAAAATAAAGTATTTACAAGGGTGTCTATTGTTGACATATAATCGACTTTCTATACAATTGTTTCCTGATTATAATTTGATACAGTCACTACTCTCCAATATGTTTTTTAAAGATGACATGCTGCAATTTACCAAGTAAGGAATGCATTCCCTCCAACTCTGTGTTTTTCACAGTACACCTATTACTGTTGACATGTGTGTTGAATATTTACAAGTATACTAACTTCCCTGCACCCCTAACTGGGAAAAACCAAAAGAAGAAGAAGACTAACTTCCCTGGCCACTGCTAGTAAGTATTATAAGCACAATGAATTTTGTTAAAATACAGCACTGCAGTAAGTAAAAATGCCCATAAGTATGCAAATGTATTTGCATGCTAGTTGGAAATCAGTTTAATGAGCTTCATACTTCAGAGTTACAGTCGCACCACTTTTTGTGCTAAGTGCAACAGCAGGCCAACATAACCACTCATACCAACACCATCTTGCATACTCCCCTGTCAGTTTCATTTTATGGATAGATCATTGACCAGCTTCATGCTGGACTTGTGCAGTCACTTCTGTTTTTAGCATTTTAATATTTTTCAGCATTTTTCAGTCTCTTCCAACAAGATGCATCATATCCTAGCTGGTTACATTTTTTTTTCAGTTCACTACAAGGATTCTTTGTTCCCCAATTTATTGGGTAGAACTTTGAATGCGCGGGGTGGTTTCTGGTTAAGTGCTGTAGCTATGCTGAACTCTGTGGCCTTTTGCAGTTTTCTAGGTCTGCAGTCCTAGGGTTGAATCTGGGACTGGACTGGATATGAACTAAATGATTGCTTTGGGTACTGGACTTGGTGGCCTGGAGCTAACTGCACTTTTGGGATCCAAGATAGGAATCTAGTCATCATGTTATATTCTACTACACCTCTCCTGGATGAAGTCTGCTACTCCTGTCATTTTTATTTGTTCTGATTTACTTGGGACCATTTACTTGCGGCAGTAAGCTTCTGCTATCAAGCTATATATTTACTATGGAGCAGTTCTCTGATGATTTTTGAAACACCTTGGTTTAAATCATTTGTAGATCTTTGTTTTTAAGAATATAATGAAAGGACAGGCCATTAGAGCCTCGAGATTGAACCCCACTGAACAGAGCTTCATCTCAAAATTAGATAGTCTGAGAAATAGATTACTGACCCGGGGATACAAGGATGGTGAGATTATACCATACATGGAGGAAGCATGCATGTCACGCACCACCTCAGGTGCACCATACTTTGGACCCAGGACCCAAGATCAAACCGCTGGAGATCATATGGTAAATAGACCTATTAAATTTTCCACTTTGTACACTTCTGATCAACATCAGTTAAAGGAAATTATTAGCAAGCATTGGGACATTCTCCTGGTTGATGATGACTTGAAACGCATTGTGCGGGAGACACCTAGTTTTCTATTTTGGAATAAGAGCAACCTAAAGCATTGCTTTGTCACCCCAGACATGATAGGATTATGAGGAACATTGGTCACACTAAACCCTGTGGTCACTGCAACTTTTGTTCATTTATTGATAGCAGTGAGGTGTTTATACACCCGGATTTACACACCACTTTTTCCATCAAGGCAGATGCAGACTGTATGACACCCAATGTGGTGTATCTAGCTACTTGCCAGGCATGCCCGAGTTTTTATGTTGGTAAAACTAATCGGCCGTTAAGGGATAGAATGAGAGAGCATATTTACCACATGAGGAAGGGCACTTTACACAATGCCTTAGCAAAACATATAACCTCCAATGATAATGATCATACGTTTTTGTTCCGGGTCTTAGAGATAATTGTTGTTAATAAGAGGGGTGGTGATACTATGAATCTTACTGAATCTAAGGAGACTGACTGGATCATCCGTCTGAAAGCTGACAGGGGGCATGGATTGAATGACAGAGCTTCTATAAAACCTAAGCTGAGACAACGCAGGAATATAAAATGAATCATTATTTATTTGTATATGTCTTTGATTATATATTTTATTAATAATATTCACTTATCAGCATGTTTATTTACATGTTTTTAGGTAATTATGTATGTTTTTATATTTTGTCTCACTTTACATTAGCATGTTTAAATATGGGAGAGTTCTTTAAATTTTCTAACATTGTTTTTAACTGATTAATTGAGCTGCTTATATGAGGGGAGGTCTATTGTGATTTCTATACAAGGATCTGAAGAAGCTGTAATGGTGAAAGCGCTCATCCGTATGTTTTAGGTGCACATTCTTGGAATTAAATCTGGAGTTTTGCTCTTACTTCTGCTGTACTCCATTTTCTTTGTGATTTGTAGATCTTGTTCTATATGGAAAAGTAAGGATGATTTCAGCGATTTTTACTTTGGATTTGGATAAATCACCTACTGTGGGAAATGGACTTGGCAGCCTGGGTCAATCTTTTCTGGAAGGTGGCCTAGAATTGGGGATATTTCCGTGGTGTTTTTTCCCCATGAAGTAGTTACTGGCTTGTCATCATATGAAGGACTTATTTGGAAATTACTGAAGGGCTTATTTGGACATTACACAGTTACTGTACTTAGTTTGCGAGTTAACTGCTAATTTAATTTGTCTTGTTCTCAGAGCACATTTGTACTAAATAATTATGCATATCTTGTGCTGTTTTCTTTCTTTATTATTGCAATACATTACTTTGTTACTCTTCACTTGTTTGTACAATTACTGCATAATAAGCACTAGAATGAAACTGAAAATGTGAAGTGAAGGCTTGGCTGGTTCAGAGGAAGAAGTAGGTGTTGAAGGCAGGTTATACTTGCTGCCCACCTTCATCTTTGCAAATCCACAATCAAGTTTTGGAAAGGACCTCCCCATAAAGGGATACATCTAGGACTGCCTAAGCTCATCTTCAGAGGACAGCCTCTGGGGCAGTTAATAAAAAGGGGAAGAGATATTACCTTTTTGGGTAATGGGACCCAGTTTTAGACTTGCTCAGCAAGATGGCCTATTATTTAACTGTGCATGTAAATTTCTGCTTCCCAGGTTCCTTTCACAGAGGAGCAAGTCTAGCTGTTTTCATAAGATTTCTTCCTGATATACTGGGGAGGGCTCTGATGATAGCTGGGATCAAGTAGAGCAGCTAGCAGATTTCATACATTATGGGACAAATATGACTCTCATTTTATGCTCTCCAGTCTGATCTACTTAATTTGGATACTGATGTATAGAAATAGGTGAAATACTGGCTTACCAACTGATCTGTGGCATGGATTTGGTTTTGACCCCTGGGAAAATGTTGAGTGTTTTAGTTCCAGAAAAAGTGAGTTTTTCATGGATTCCCATCTTCTGGAACCTCCTTTTTTTGTAAGATGAAAATGACACAAAAAGATGGAAGGAATGGAGACTCCCAGAAACTGAGACGTGACTAGAGCAAAGGCAAAAATACTACTTGATGGAAGTGACAAATACTTATGAGGAAGGTCAGTTAACACTACCAGATAGACTATGGTCTTGAGTTGGAGTCTACTTGGAGTTATATGCATGATAGTTTTTTATTATAATATACCCAAAGTGAATGTAGGCATGCTGAGCTTTTCAGAGGTGCAGGAAAGGTCTCATCTCTTTGGAAAAAATCAAGAAGTTATGTACTCACCATAACGTTCGATGTATGTATTCCATCTCGCCTCACATTCTTACCCGTGGGTTCGGCTCCGACTCAGCCGACTTTTCTAGCTCAGAGTCTTTTATTGGCTGGGCTAAGCAGGTATCCCATGGTGCACTGCTCCATATCCCCAGATCTAGTTTGCTGCAATACTCATTCGTACCCCATGCATACACAACATCCAGATGAAAGAATAAGCCAAGTAAGGGGACTCTGTAGATGGACAACCTAACCTCCAAATCCTCCAGGAAGGGGGGAAGGTGGGAGGGTAAGTAAGAATGTGAGGCGAGATGGACTACATACATCGAATGTTATGGTGAGTACATAACTTCTTGATGTTATGTAGTCCTATCTCGCCTACATTCTTACCTGTGGGACAGCATCCCTAGCACCTACATCCTGGGTGGCTCATAGGAAAATACTCCTGAGAACTGTGGAGCCAAAGGATGACCTGCCCCTAAAAACTACGTCCAATTTGTAATGAGAAACAAATGTGTGAGGAGAAGCCCAAGTAGCTGCAGCACATATATCATCCATTGACAATCTGGCTTGATAGGCTGTAGATGTCGAAACAGCCCGAGTAGAGTGAGCCTTGACCGGAAATGGCAGATCTTTTCCTCCTGCATGGTAGATGAAAGAGATACAGCTGGATATCCATCTGGATAGGGTGACTTTGGAGACTGGGGACCCCATTCTGTTTTCCGAAAAGGAAACAAAAAGTTGATCAGAGTTCCGGATATCTTTTGTTTGGTGCAGATAGAAGCGTAATTGTCTGTGTACGTCCAACTGATGAAATCTAAATTCTGCCTTGTTCGAAAAGTAAGGAAAGAACACAGGCAACTCAATGGATTGATTAAGATTAGACACGGAAGTCACTTTAGGAAGAAATGAAGGGTCTGGTATAAGAGAAACCCTGTCCTTATGGAAGATTAAGTATGGAGGTTTGATGGAGAGGACTTGAATCTCTGAAACTCGCCTTGCTGAAGTGATTGCTGTTAAGAAGGTGGTTTTCCAGGTCAAGAATTTCATTCAATTCACAGGTAGCTGCAGGCTTGAAAGGTGGCAAAGTAAGGGCTTGTAGAACAAAACTGAGATCCCAGGGCATGATTGGTTCAGAAACTGGGGGACAGAGCAATAGAGTACCCTTCAGGAAAGCCTTACATAGTCTATGAGACTTGAAAATTAGAGATCGCTGCCAATTGAACTTTGATGGTAGCTGAAGCAGAACCCTGATGGAAAAGCATAGACAAAAACTCCAAGACTGAAGCGATTGGAGCTGTGTAAGGATCAATGCCTCGGGTACGCGTCCAGATAGAAAACCTCTTCCATTTGCTAGAATAAATCTTCCTAGTAGATGGCTGATGAGAGGACAATAATATATGAACCACTTCTGGTGAGAGTTTATGAAGTCTAACTAACGACGGAAGTGGAGTAGCCAGGCTGTCAGCCGGAGGGTCATTGGGGAGGGGTGGAACTGTCCCGACATGTGTGTCAGTAAGTCTGGTTGAGGGTCCAGAATCCAAGGAGTGTCCACAATGTATGGCTGAAGAAAAGGGAACCAGACTTGGCGAGGCCAGTGTGGAGCAATCAGAATCATTCTGCTTCTCAAGGATTGCGCTTTCTGAATCACCTTTGACAGCAAAGGAAAAGTACAGTTTTGTACCTACCATAAATGTAGATGTTCGAGTGTTAATACAGCTGCAGTCATAACAGATGGGTTCTCCTGCCATCAGGCGGGTCCTCGGTCGGCCGAATTCCAAAGTCTAGGTCCGGCGTCAGTTGTCGTCGCTTCTTCCCTGACGTCAGTGCGACAGGGGGTATAAAGGAACCAGCCAACGCCATTTTCTTCAGTTTTTCTTGCCCCAGATGTCAGGTGCCCCCAGAAGGAAGGCAATACATAAATTTATATAATAAAGCAATGCAATATAATCAAAATAGAGTAGTTGCAATCAAATACACCATAAATGAATACCCCAATCAGGTTGTATGAGGAGGTGTTAGCCAATAGGCCTGTCCCAAGAGGGGAAGGAGGGAGGGAAACCTGGACTGCAGCTGTATTAGCACTCGAACATCTACATTTATGGTAGGTACAAAACTGTACTATGTTCATCGTGCATACAGCTGCAGTCATAACAGATGGGTAGAATCCCAAAGCTAAGAAAAGGGTGGTAGGCACTAAGTGGAACTAGGAGGAACCAGGATGCCCTGCAAGATTGCAGTGGCAAAGCCTGCTCTAGTTTTGGAGTATAATGGTAGGTGGTAGTGCTTGGAGAAGGTATGCACAGAACTCCAAGTGGCTGCTTCCAAAATATCTTTGGTGGGAACTCCTCTGAGGAAAGCTGCAGAGGTAGCTGTGGCCCTTGTGGAGTGAGATCTGATGCCTGCAGGTACAGTTTTAACATGAAAAGAGTAACAAAAGCGTATGCAGTGGGCTATCCATTTTGAGATTGTCTGTTTGGAAATTGGCTTCCCTTGAGCTCCTATAGCATAGGACACAAAGAGCTGTTCTGTTTTTCTGAAAGGTTTTGTTCCGCCCAAATAATAACGCAGCTGTCTGTGGATGTCCAAGGAATGCAGTAGTCTCTCCCCTTTGTTTTGAGGATATGGGTAAAAGGTCGGTAAGTGGATAGCCTGATTCAAAGCTACCCTGGATACCACCTTTGGCATAAAGGATGGGTTGGTTCGTAAGGAAACTCTGTCGTGATGGAAGATGATAAAAGGCTGCACAGCCATGAGGGCTTGTAGTTCCGATACCCTGCGAGCTGAGGTGATAGCCAGAAGGAAAGCTGTTTTCCAGGACAAATATTGCAAATCTGTTGAGGCAGCTGGCTCAAAGGGAGACAAGGTCAGCTTTTCTAGAATGAAATTGAGGTCCCAAGCAGGTATTGGTTGTTTCCTTGGGGGTTTTATGTTCTTCGCCCCTCTGAGGAACTGTCTTAAGAGGGGGGGTGAGAGAATAAAGGTGGATCAGTGTTGTATTCTGCAGAAATGGCTGAGGCATGGATTTTGATGGAAGAAAATGAAAGTCCACTGCTTAGCAGCTCAGCTAAATACTGTAATATTTGAGGTAAATTCAGTTTTCCAGGATTCTGGCCCTTTTTCCTCATTCCAGGCACAAAACCGTTTCCATTTTGCGGAGTAAGCTTTTCTAGTAGACGGCCTTCTGGCCTCCAAAATGACATCCTGCACCTCCTTGGAGAGTAGGTTCTGTTGTGATGTTAAGAAATCTTCCATGCGGCCAGACTGAGTGTGTTTTCAGCTGACTGTGAAGAGTTTTGAAGCTGTGCTGAGTCAGAAGAAGAGGCATTAGAGGCAGGGTCCATGGTGGAGAATGTGTCAGGCTCCTCAGGAGTGGATACCAGTGCTGTCTTGGCCAGTCTGGAGCAATGAGAATCATCTTTGGGCTGTCTGCTCTGGTTTTTAATAGAATTTTGGGCAGCAGAGGAAGAGGTGGAAAGGCATAAACTGTCATTGTTGTCCAACTGAAAGAGAGAGCGTCCACTCTCCAGGCCTGTGGATGAAAAGTCCTTGAGCAGAATTTTGTCAATTGGTGATTTTTGTGGGAGGCAAAGAGATCTATGTCTGGCCTTCCCCATGCTTGTATTATCTCTGTAAAAACTTGAGGATGCAACTTCCATTCGTGTGGATCTGTCATATTTCTGCTTAGGTTGTCTGCCAGTGTGTTTTCCTTGCCTGGCAAGTACTGTGCTTGAAGTTCGATTTGTAATTCCAGAGCCATGTTCCAAAGTGACATGGCCAGCCTGCATAGGGGGTATGAATGGGTTCCTCCCTGTTTGTTTATGTACCATATTACTGTGGTGTTGTCTGTCCTTATCTATAGTTGACCTGGATGCAGAAGGTCTTTGAAAGCTATAATAGCATTTATTACTGCTAGCATTTCCTTTTGATTGATGTGAAGGTGCTTTTCTTTTTGGGACCATTTGCCCTGAATGCACCGATCTGTCATGTGCACACCCCAGGCGTAGTCCGAGGCGTCTGTTGTGATGACTTGATTTGCTTGAGGCTTGCAGAATGGGAGACCTGTGTTTGTTTGGCATGCTTGAGCCCACCACAGAAATTCCTTTTGAAGACATGGAATTAGTGGTAATATTGTTTCCAAACTGTGGCTGTGTTGAGACCATAGGTTTTTCAGGTACCATTGAAGTTTCCTCATATGCAGCTTTGCACGTGGGATTAGTAGGATGCAAGATGCCATGAATCCCAGAGCCTGCAGGATTTTCCTTGCAGTCAGCCTGGTGAAACTTGCTAGTTTTCTGAAGTATTGAGTTAGTTGCCCCCGTTTCTCTGGCGTGAGGTAGGCCATCTGGGTGTTTGTGTCCAAGTTGGCACCCAGGAAAATTATTTTCTGAGAGGGTATTAGCCTTGATTTCTTTTTGTTGACTGTGTATCCCAGAGAATTCAACAACATTATTACAAAAGCCAGATGTTTCAGAAGTATGTGCTTGCTGTCCACTTGGATCAGGCAGTCGTCCAAATATGGGTATATTTGTATCCCTTGAAGTCTGCAGTAGGCAATTACTGATGCCAGGCATTTCATGAATACTCTGGGCGCAGTAGATAAGCCAAAGGGCAATGCAGAAAATTGATAATGGGTTGAACCTGCAAGAAATCTGAGGTATCTTCTGCAATTTTGTCTGATTGGGACATGCAGGTATGCCGCCTTGAGGTCCAGTGTTACCAGCCAAGACTCCTTGCCCAGCATGGGAAGAAGCTGCTGTAATGTGAGCATCTTGAATTTTGGTACGAGTAAAAATGTGTTTAGGATGGATAGGTCCAAAATAGGTCACCAATCTTTTCCCTTCCTTGGTACCAGGAATAGTCTGGAATAAAAACTTTGACCTTGTTCTTGAGTAGGTACCTCCTGAATAGCTTTCATGTCCATGAGATCTGAAATTTGTCTTTGTGCCTCTGCCCTTTGATTGCGTGGCAGGTTTGGCAGGCCTCTCATTTTTGGAAGGGTGTGAAAATGGAATCTGTAGCCTCTGTTTATAATGTCCAGGATCCATTTGTCTTTTGTGACAATATGCCAATTTTTTGAAAATAATGCCAGTTTTCCGCCTAAGGGTGCTGCCATTTGAGCCTTGCTTGGCATGCAAAGGGGAAAGTCATTGGGCTTGCTTTCTGAATGGCTGCGAACTATCCTCACCACCTCTTTGTGTAGGAGCTTGCCATTGTCTGCCTCTAAACGATCCTTGAGACTGCCCTCTGCCCCTCGGGCATCTGTATCTACCTCTTTGGGGTCTGTCCATGGCTGGAAAGGACCAATTTTTGGAGGGCCAATTTCTACTGAATCGTGGGGGTTGTACCTGTAGAAAATCTTTCACTGTTTGCATTGATTTAGCCTTTTCCTCCATTTTCTTTAATACCTCCTCAGCTTTAACATCAAATAATACATCCTTTTGTAGAGGGGCATCTAGTAATTTAGCTTTGACATGATCTGGTAAGGTTTGCTCCTTGAGCCAGGCATGTCTACGTATGACTGATCCTGTAACAGCAGCTCTACATGAGGCCTCTAGAGCATCAAAACCACATTGCAAGGTACATTTACCCACTTGTTCTGCACTATGCATCAAATCCTGCAACTCCTTCAAGTCTGGTTGTTCAGGTTGTGACATTTTGCTTCTCAACTGTGATAACAGAAACTGTTGGTACTTTAACATATGGAACTGGCAGTTTAATGCCCTCATGGTTAAGGTGGCCGAGGTGTATACCTTTTTTCCCCACCTTTCTAAAGATCTGGAATCTCTCTCGGAAGGTAAAGAATTTTTAGCAGTGGAGGCCTTAATTCCCTTGGGGCCCTGTGAGATAGTTTCTGGGTCAGCCGCATGGCTTTTGCATAGAAATTGGTGTGAGTCAGGAACCCGGCAGTACCTGTCAGGTTTGACTGGGGCTGGAGGTAAAGAATCCGGCTTAAGGCAGGCCTCCGAATACACATCATCTAGTATGTCTAAGACAGGAGGTATAGCCAGAGGCCTGTGCTGAGGTAGCAAGAGAAAATCCCTAAGCCTTTTCTTGGAATCTGAATACTCTTGGCCTTCCCAGTGAAAGTGCTCCCTTAAGGTATGCAAGGTTTCCCCAAATGAGTAATCCTCTGGAGGGGAGACAGAGGGAATGGACACCTCTGCATCAGAATCTTCAAAAGGGGAGTAAGAATGTTCCTGTTCATCCGAGTGCTCTGAAATAATGGAGGCCTGGTCAGAGGAGGAGGATTCTTCCTCCACTCTGGGCCTTTTGTCCGGGGGGGGGGGTGAGTACCCCTGATAAGAGTAATTAAATCCTCAGCCATTTTAAGCATCTGTTTTTTAGGCATGGGGCCTGGAGAAGGGCCCTGTGTAGCTGGTCTCTTAGAATGCATGGCTGCTTTAGACTTAGTGAAAGCCTTGATGGAAAAAGAAGAGGAAGGTCTGAAGACACCCTGAGAGGAGGCAGACCTGTCTACATTTTGAGTTTCACCACCAAGAGTGGTTTCGGTATCTGTAGTCGGGGTGTGGGCCGAGGAGCCTGTGACCTCGGGCACAGAAGACACTGCCAATGAAGTGTCGTCGTTAGGCAGGGGCTGCGTAGGCGCCTCACTGAGAACCGGACCACCTGTAGTCGGACTTGGCGTGGTGTCGGTAGAGGCCGCGGACCTCATGTGTCGGTCCTTATCTTTGCGTTTTTTAGACAAAACTGGAGTTGGAGTATCCGACGACATAATATAGTTACATTTTCTGCCAAAATAGTGCTGGGCGAATTCCACCCGACGCTTAATGGTACGTTTGTTGAATGTAGCACAAAAACGACAGACCGAGACGTTGTGGTCTGGGCCTAAGCAAGGAATGCAGAGGGAATGAAAATCCTTATGTGGTATTTGCTTCCCACATGAAATACAATTATTAACTTTGTCTGACATCAGTCTGAGGCAAGAAAAGTTTCCCCAACGGGGTACTTAGCTTTCAAGAAGACTTCGGTTGCAAAATTTTCATAATTTCAGGAGCTGGCCGACCGGCACTTGCGAACTGCTTCTGCTTCGGGCACCGTGCGGCAAGAAAGACTGAAGAAAATGGCGTCGGCTGGTTCCTTTATACCCCTGTCGCACTGACGTCAGGGAAGAAGCGACGACAACCGATGCCGGACCTAGACTTTGGAATTCGGCCGACCGAGGAACCGCCTGACGGCAGGAGAACCCATCTGTTATGACTGCAGCTGTATGCACGATGAACATCGGCGGGAAAGCATAAAGCAGACCGGAGGGCCAAACGTGAACCAGAGCGTCCCTGGGTGACTCCCCCTGTGGGGGGATCAGCATGAAGTAGCTGCTGCATTTTGCATTGAGGGGGCTGGCTAAAAGGTCGCAGCAAGGCTGACCCCATCTGCTGAAGATTCGCTCTGCAACCAGGCGATTCAGGGACCACTCGTAAGGCATCAGAATAGCTCTGCTTAGCCTGTCCGCAATCACGTTGGACTTCTCCGGAATGTGCATTGCCACCAGAAACCGTTGGGAAGTTACTGCCAACTGCCATACTCGCATGGCCTCTCTGCACAGAGGGTAAGACCTGGTTCCCCCTTGCTTGTTTAGATACCACACTACTGACATGTTGTCCGAGTGTATTGCAATCGTCCCTAGAGGTAGAACACTCTGAAGTGCCTGCAATGTAAGTAGCACTGCTCTCATCTCTAGGACGTTTGTATGCAGATGTATCTCGTGCTCTTGCCAGGTGCCTTGAACTGTCCTGCCAAGATAATGCCCCCCCCATCTGGGAGGCGTCCGTGGTCACCATGGCAACCGGGATGGGTGGAACGAAGGGCCTTCCCCCGTCCAAATTGTTGGTGCAAAGCCACCAACCAAGGTCCTGCTTGCATCTGTCCGTGAGGAAAATGCGGTGAGAAAGTGGAAATCTTTGGAGAGACCATTGAGCAAAGAGGAGCCATTGGAGAATTCTCATGTGCAATCTCGCTAGAGGAACCAACATGATTGTTGCTGCCATGGTCCCCAGGAGTTGAAGGACCCATCTTGCCTTCACTTTCCTCAGGGGCATCAGCATGTGTATCTGTTGTTGTAAGACTCTGATCCTTTCCTGTGGTAAAAATGCTCGCATTCGAATGGTGTCTAATTCTGCTCCTATAAAGGTGGCATGCTGCGAGGGCAATGAAGCAGATTTTTCCAAATTTAGTGTTATACCCAACTGGTGACATACAGCGATGGCAGCGTTCCTGGTTTGAACTAGTTGATGCCTGGTGGGGGTGGTAAGGAGCCATTCGTCCAGGTACGGAAACACTTGGAATGCCTGACGTCTCAAGTGAGCCGCCACCACCGCCATACACTTGGTGAACACCCTGGGGGCTGTGGTGAGACCAAAGGGCATGGCTCGAAACTGGAAATGACTGGCTCCCAGCCAGAAGCGTAGGTGTCTCCTGGATGCCCTGTCCATTTTCACATGGTAGTAAGCATCCTTGAGGTCTATGGAGCACATCCATACCTCCTCTCCCAACAATGGGAGAATTGACTGTAGCGTGACCATACGGAACTTGGACTTCTGTACATAGTGGTTCAGTTGGCTGAGATCTAATATGGGTCTCAGGTCCCCTGTTCTTTTCGGCACCAAAAAGAATCTTGAGTAAGTCCCTAATCCGATTTGGTCTGAGGGGACACGCTGGATGGCTCCTTTTCCTAGCAGCTTTGAAACCTCTGAGGCTGCTTGATCCCTTTGACCGGGTGGAACGTCCGGGATTTTTCTGATTGACCGGCGGTCTGATGTAAACGGGATGAGATAAACCCCCGGAAATTATCCGTAATACCCATCGGTCCTGGGTGATGCTTTCCCAGGCTTCCGGATATAATGAAATTTGACCCCTGACTGGCTCCGGATAAGCACAGCCGGGCACTCTCTCAGGAACGGGAGTAGGGAGAGCCGCGAAAGGAATCATGGTCTCCCGAATTGCGGGGGCCCCCTCTGCCTCTGGGGTGGCGTCTCCCTGAATAACCTCCCCCTCCTCTGCCTCTGGAGGGGGGGCTCACCTTGTGCGGCAGGAAAAAAACCTCTGTGATTTTTTGAACTACATCCCCCCCCCCCCCGATGGGCCTTGGGGTAAGGCCTAGAAGGAAGGGAAAAATGGACCCCTATGGCAGACAGGGTCTTTCCCTCTTGCTCGCACCTGGTGAGGGTGTCTTTCACTTTGGTCCCGAACAGAGAAGAACCATCAAAGGGGGCGTCAGTGAAGGAAGACCTGAAGGCCTCCGCAAAGTGACACAGGCGCAGCCAGGCTTGCCTTCTAAGGGCGACTCCTGAGCTTGCTGCCCTACTCGCTCCCTCGGCTGCATACGAAATGAGCCGCATGGATGAGTTGACAATGGAACTGAGGGTAGACACCTGGGTGTTAACCATCTGGGCCACCGTCTCAGGGACGTTACCTACAAGAGTATCTCCTAAGTCCTCGAGGAGATCTCTCTGGAGCCAAGTGAAGTGAGACAGATAATTCAGCGACTGTAAGGTAAAGATTGCTGACGAGAGGGTACGCTTCCCGTACCGGTCCATGGTCCTAGACTCCTTGTTAAGAGGATGGATGGAGGAAGAAGACTCTGCTACTTCCTTCTGAGTGGCTGCCGCCACCACCATAGCATCTACAGGGACCCCCTTGGACAGAAACTCCTTGCCCTGGGGGGGGGGGGGGCGGAAAGAAACTTGTTGGGATGCCTGGGCACGAGCTCTACAGAATCAGGGTTTTCCCACACTCTTCAACATATCAGATCAAGGAGCTTGTCGAAGGGAGGGGACACCCAGGAGGCAGAGGGCTGAGCACCAAAAGCCTTAAGGAATACCGACTCCTCCTCGGAAGGGGCTTTGGGCGGCCAGTCACCTCTTTGTTTCATTATCTCCAGGATGTCGGAGAAGGAAACATCATCAGAATATGACTTGGAGGACCCCTCCGATTCCTCGAGGTCAGTATCAGAGGTGAGGGACTCATCCTGGGAGTCTATGTGCTTCCTCTTGCACGTTTTCTTTCTAGGGGGCTCCTCAGGCACGAACTCGGAGGGGCCCTCAGAAATTTGGGGACCACTCGTGGGGGTAATCCCTAGGTCCTGGTGCTCTGCTGTCCATGGAGAGGAGCGACCAGCCTCCAAAGCCATGACGGGAGTCTGAGTTCCCCGAGCCGAGGCACCGAGAGGGAGACTCAGAACCGAGATAAGTCCCGAGATGTCCCCCTCGGGCCCGACCAAAGAATCCCGAGTCCCGAATCCCGAGGACGGAGCCGACAGGGTCGGAGCCAATGTTGGTACCGATGGAGCCAAAGGGGCCATCAAAACCAGCCTAGGAATATCACACGGCACGGGACACTCCGGCTCCGAAGACAGAGATGTGCTCGGAGGAGGAATGATCGAAGAAGGGATCGGGACGGGCTCCGGAGTCCACTGGGCCGGAGCCGAAAATAAGTTTGCCAAAACCGGTGACTGGAGGAGCTTCTGGACCACCCTATCAACATCCACATTTGAAATGGTCCTGGAGGATTTGGAGGACAGGGAGGGTGATCACGATCTCCTCTCAGGAGAAACTGGTCTGAGACTGGGCGATCGGCTCCTAAGGGGTTCGAATATAATTGGAGCCGACACTGGTTCCGTCAACACAGACACTTCCTGTGGCCCCGAGGACAGTGGAGCCGAGGAGGTCGATGCACTTTTTGAGACTTTCTCCGGAGGCTCCGATGAAGCTGACGGAGCCGGAGATCTCTTTTTAGACTTGGCAGATTTTGACTTACCACTGGGAGACGAATCCATAGCCTCTTCAAAAGAGGGCTTTAAGAGTTCCTTTAAAATCAGCTTATTCTTTCTCTCTTGGAGAACTCTAGGACTGAACGCATGGCAAAAACTGCTAGACTCCTGCAGATGAATGGTTCCCAGGCAATAGACACAAATGGAATGCCCATCGGTGATGGACATTTTGCACCCACATTTAGAGCACTTTTTGAAACCCGAAGGTTTGTGCTCTTTGGAATCTTTGGACATGTTCACAACTACACCAACAATGCAAAAACAAGTCTGATAAGAACTCACAGACGCTCACACCACAAAAAACACAGGAACCAGAAAAAACAGAGACCGAACACACTCACTAGAGAAGCAATGTCAAAAACCTCTAATCAAAAATGGTTGATGATCACAAGGAAAGGGAATGGACCAAACCTCTAATTTAAACGGTTTAGATCGTACACACACAGTAGATAAGCAACCAGAGAAGGACTAGGTCCTCTAACTGAAAACGGGCCTAGCCAGAGGGAACAGTTAGCAGGATACCACACAAAACAAGCACACGATCGCAACCTCAAATAACACTAGAGCCAATAGCTATGAAAATAGCTTTTTGTTTATGAACAAAAACTTTCTTGCAAGACATGAAAAAATGTACTTAGCCACAGCCAAGCAAGACCACGTCCGAGCTACACGAGTGGCAAACGAGATCTGGGGATATGGAGCAGTGCACCATGGGATACCTGCTTAGCCCAGCCAATAAAAGACTTCAAGCTAGAAAAGTCGGCCGAGTCGGAACCCACGGGTAAGAATGTAGGTGAGATAGGACTACATAACATTGGATATTTCTAAATGTATATCAAAATATATACACTGATACTTGTCTTATGTTCAATGACCCACCACTTGTAAATGGACATCACTTTATTTACTGATGATATAAGCTATGCAGCTAACAGAATGTGTAATTTTTTCTTATTTTTGGACTTCTCTGCCCCCAATTAAAATTTCTATTTTGTTGTGAATGTGTTTACTTTCCTGTATCAAAATTAGTAAAAATTGTTTTAAATACTCAGTATCCCCATATATTCTATCAGAATGCTTCAGGCAATGCATACGTTTGACAAATTCTAAGGCATCTAATCCTTCATACACTGCCATCACAATAGACAATACATTACCACTGCTATAAAAAGAAAATGTCCCAAACAATGACAATGACATTCACAAGATACTAGAAATGAAAAGAAATTGTCGGCTTTACATCATGCATTAAAGAGACATCACAAAAGTGAAAAAGTCCATTGTATTACTACTAAATGGTTACTTGGCATGAAATGCTTAAAACTGGTCTGTTCTTACCTCACAGTGGTAACATTCAATATGGTAGTCTTTGTCCATGGAAACAACTCTGATTGTTTCATCACATCCCTGCAGATGGTGACATAATGGAAACAAGTTAGATTTTTTTTTTCTTGGACACACAAAGCTCTAAACAGCAGCCAGTAATGACATAATAAAGTGTTTTTTTATGCTTGTTACTAGTGACTCTTCAGTAGGTCCAGTGCTACCCATCACCTCTTTCTGTTTGTTTCCATCTCCCACACCCTAATCAGATGCTGCTCTTTTTGATTATCAATAAAGTTGCAACAACAGCGGTATCCATCATTTTCATTCACCTCTAAATAATAAACTTGTTCATGGTTAAACCACTCTTCAGAGAAACAGCGTCACTAATTAACCTACCATTACTAACCTCTATGTATGGCATCTGCCTAATGAAAAACTCCACAGCTATATTTCTTCACTTATTTTAGGAAATAACCAATACGTACACTTTCTATATCAGAAAACAGCATCATTTGGGGTTTCCTGAAATACTGATCTTGGTAGACATCTGCTATAAAAAAAACAAGTTATGTACTCATCATAATGATCCATCTGTGTTGTCCATTTTCATTCTTCCTCAACTGATGGGTTTGGATCCGATTCGGCCATTGCTAAAGCTCGTGCCAACCAAAAACTCTCTAGCTTCTCCCTTACCCATAATGCACCAACCCCAAGTACCTCAGATCTTGTTTGATGATTTTCCTAGAAAGGAAATATCTGCAGTCTAACAAGAAGAAGACTACACCTGGAGCTCAATATAAAGGACAGTGATGTCCTCTAACCACTCATTCTTCCAGGAGTTTTCAAAGGATGGGTGCTGGTGGGTGGGGAGTTGAGGAAGAATGAAAATGGACAACACAGATGTAACATTATGGTGGGTACTTAACTTCTTTATATAATGTTTTCAATTTTCATTCTATCCTCAACTGATGGGACAGAGTCCCCAGCTACCTAACATCTCGGGTGGACTCAAGGGAAGGATATTCCTGAGCACAGCAGAACCAAATGATGCTCTACCTCTGGAGACCAGATCCATTTTGTAATGAATAACAAAGGTATGGGGAGTAGCCCAAGTTGCTGCTGCACATACATCATCCATGGACATTTTAGACTGAAATACTGAAGAAACTGCCATGGATCTATGGAAGGGCCCCGTAATGGTTTTGGAAAAGTAATGCCCAATTTGTTAAAAATAAATGAAATACAGTCAGTCAGCCACCTGGCTAAAGTTACTTTGGCAACTGGCTTTCCCAATTTTACTTCTGCAAATGAGACAAACAATTGGTCGGTTTTTCTGACATCTTTTGTTCTATGTAGGTAAAAACGTGATTGCCTGTGAACATCCAATAAATGTAACATGTATTTGCCCTTGTTATCAAATTTAGGAAAGAATACTAGCAAATTAATGGACTGAGAAATATTAGAATCTGACACCACTTTAGGAAGAAAGGATAACATACAAAGCGACAAGGTAAGGGAGAAAGAAACCCAAGAATTTTAAAAGATTAGTTAAGAAAGGATAACAATTCACAACCTTAAAACACTTATCTGCTTGAGAGTAATGGTTACCATGTCTTCCGCATAAAGCTGCAAATGAGATCTGCGGTAGCTGGGGTTGGTGCACTGTGGGTAAGGGAGAAGCTCAAGAGTTTTTGGTTGTCACGAGCTTTAGCAATGGCAGAGTTGGATCTGAACCCATCAGTTCAGGATAGAATGAAAACAACATCAGATCTTATATTTGTGTATATTTAAACGTGTAGCTGCAAGAGTACACATACTTTACTGATAAAAACACATTTTCACAGGCTATAAATGCCCAGTTTATACTACATGGACAGCACAGTGGTGCAGTGGTTAGCATTGCTGCCTCACAGCAAGAGGTTCTCTGGTTCGATTCTCGGCTGGGGTCTCTTCTGTGCAGAGTCTGCATGTCCTCCCTGCATTTGTGTGGGTTTCCTATGGGTACTCCGGTTTCCTCCCAAGTTACAAAGACATGTGTCTGGAGCGTTTCTCCCTGGGCCTCTGCTGAAAATTGGCTCATTCCAAGTCGGACTTTCCCAGTAAAGAAATGTTAAATAGCTAAATAAATAAATAAATATATCTATGGTTCTGCAAATCAAATAAATCAGGAAAAGGAGAATGTGCCACATATTCTGCACCACAGATACCAAACATTGTGAGGTGCAGGGATTACGCAGCCTACATAAAACAAAGATCTAAACTACTTTTAGGATCCAATCTCTACACATTTACTCACCTTGCAGCCAGACTTCATGAAAAAAAAAACTTATATAACCTGAGACACTACTCACAAGCCACACCAACTCTCATTACCCCTAGAACCAAACTCCACAGCACTGCACATACTTTCTCCTCTCAAGGACCTACTCTTTGGCAAGCTCTCCCCATCAACATTAAGGAAATCAGCTCTTACTCCAAATTCAGAATGCAAGTCAAAAGGTACTTTCTTCATCTAAGCTAAATGCTCTTACATCAACACGTGACAAATCACCTAACCCACTTCTTTCCAAGCCTCTTCTCCTTTTTCAGGATTTACTGAAGATTGACCCAATTTAGAGACTAATGTACATATTGTACATTACATTCTCTTTGACTGTACACTGCACTATGCTTACACACGAACATTATACTGTAATATATATATATATATATATATATACACACACACACACATTTTATATATATATATATATATATATATATATATATATATATATATATATATATATACATATACATACATGCATATACAGTGGATATAAAAAGTTTGCACACCCCTGTTAAAATGCCAGGTTTTTGTGATATAAAAAAATGATACCACAGTAAATCATTTCAAAACTTTTTCCACCTTTAATGTGACCTACAACCTGTACAATTCAATTGAAAAACAAACATATCTGTTAGGGGAAAAAAATATAAAAAAATAAAAAACGTACAATACGCTGGTTGCATAAGCGTGAACACCCTTAAACTAATACTTTGTTGTGTGTGCACACCCTTAAACTAACACAGACATATACATACACATTTTTTTCTATGGGATTAGTTTGAACCTACTCCGTTATTGCTTACATTATTGTATTTCTGGTTTTGTGACATATTTTGTATTTCACCTAGGCTGAGCCTGAAATTGGTCAGTACTTATCAGTGCATTACCTTGATAAACAAATATAAATAAATAAATCAATCTACACCACCGCCACCAAATATACATTTAAGAGGATTACTGGCCTTAAGAGCTCTTATGATCAATAATTATCCCACTCTTTAGGACGCAGATCCTTAAGGGGAATAATACTATACAGGACAGTATATTCATAAGGTAGCAGAAAATATTCTAAGAATTAAGCCAACACAGGAATGGAGAAAGGAGATTCTGCTGATAGGAATGACTGCAATAATGGTTACAGATTAAAGGCAACGGGGAGCTGGAATTTACTGGAGAAACTTGGCAAAGGAACCAGGGTATTAGGAGCAGATAATTAAGACACGCAAAAGTAACAGAAAGGGAAGAGGCCAAAAATTCATTTGGACTGTAGACTAGAGATTGCCTTCCCTATCAAGTATTGATATCAGAGCATAGGCAAAGAGAATGGAATAGGGCTATCCTAAGTGAAAGACCAGCACTGGTAGAGTTTTTAGTAGAACCTAGGACAGAAGCTGCTGTTAAAAAAGGATAATTAGTAGGGCATATAAAATATTGCAAGATAACTACAGGAATCAATCAGAAAAGGTCAGAACGGATTGGGAAGAGAGATTGGATAAGCAATTCACAAATAAACAATGGAAGGATTTATGTATGGCTCCCAAATATGCAACAAAGTCTAGAAGATTTAGGATTTTTGCTTGGATGTGATTGCATAGGTATTTTTAAACCCAAAGTACATTCCAAAGAATTTTTCTTCAGGTGGACTGCAAATGCTGGAGATGTGATGGGGAAAAAATAGGTAATTGGGAACATATTATTTGGGAGCATAATGAGTTGGCAGACATTAAAAAGTACCTACAGACTACATTGTCAGAAATACTGGATGAGCAAATAGGTGTAACTAAAGAAAAATTTCTTGAGCTGTTACATAGAATAGGAATTGCCCAGCTATAGTAATGCCTTGCAGAGTTTAATCCTGGTGGCTGCCAAATAATCAATTACTAGAAAATAAAAATCAAAGTCTAAATTAATTGTACTAGAAGTACTGAATGTAGTAACAGAGAAAATAGAAATGGAAGTGAGATCTTTAGAAAAGGGTAGGAACAAATTACATAGAAAAATTGGAATTATGGGAACAATACATGCAGAACAATATTTTGGAAGAGGAATGAGGTTTAAGGGAAGACAGGAAATCAATGAGCTATGTAATTGTTGACTGACAGTGACTGTTCAGAAGATTGTAATGTATAATGTTTGCAACTAAAAATATGTCAATATGGTTTGTTTTCATTTATATAAATGTATGACTGCCTATGTCATAAGTGATAATTCAATCAGGATGTTTCTTGTTTAAAAAAAGAATTACCCCAGTCAATTAAGATCTATTCCATCAGCTACAACACAGAGTTATAATCAAAGACTCTCCAGAGTTTCACCCACCTCAGACTGAAGTGGTTTCCAGTGCATACTTAACTACAGTAACCAATACTTAACCAAACTGTTTTACAAATACACTCACAATACTTCCCAGCAGGGGCTACTGCCTTCCAGTAGCATTGGTACACTGCCACCAATCAGACTACTAGTCTGATGTCAAGACTGCAGGTACTGACTTCTCTTCCAATGAGTCAAGCAATACGGAATTGTAATATCTGATGCCCAAAGCAAGTCCCCTTCAAAGTAGGCAGGTACCAAGAATCACACTAATTCTCTGAATATACCCTTCACTAATAAATAAGAGTGAACAAATGACTCTAATTTTAAAAAGATCCAACTGCGACAGTACTGCAGTTGCACAGGGAAAAGAAAAAATGTCTCATACAGATAGACTGGTGACAACAAAAACTCCAAAAGCATCCATTGTTGTTATTTCTAATTCATAGCTTCACAGATGTGTACTAAGCTAATGGCCCTGGAGCCTTTATAAGCCTAGCCCAAAAACTTTTCCCTGACACCTTGCCACCTGATGTTAGTTCACAGTGCCTCTATCCAGTAGGGCAACTGGAGTGATTCCTGGGGTGAACTTTCTGTTACCCATCCACTCGTTTTGATTTCTCTTGAAGAGGGCCAGCGAGGTGCTCTGCTTGACATGAATGAGAAGCTTATTCCAGAGTATGGGCAGTCTTTGGGAAATTAACCGGTCCCTCCAGCATGTTCTGTTGATTGTGGTAGTGAGGTTGTGGTCTCTGGAGCGTGTGGCGTGGGGGAATTGGGATTTCTTTAGGTGTAACATTTCAAGTAGGGCTGGGTTGGACATGGCTTTGTAAGTCAAGCAAAGATCACCTCTGAGTAAATGATAAGAGACTGAGAACAGCTGAAGTTTCTTGAGTCTGTCCGTGTAGGACATGTGTTTAAGGCCTATGATCCTTTTTGCGAGGTACTTTTGTGGCCTCTCCAGCTGTTGTAGGTGTCTGGTCAAGTACATGCCAAATGGGATGTTATATTCGATGACTGGTCTAATGAAGGATGAGTAGAGAGGGATGATGACCTCTTTCTTTCTGAATGCGAACCCTTTGGTTATAAGATGTGCCACATAGAAGGACTTTCTGACCACAGTGGCAACATGGTGGTTGAAGGTGAGGTGGCTGTTGACCTGGGTTCCCAGATCTCTTATAGCCCCCTTCAGTGTTTAGTGGGCTCCGACGACGTGGTAATTTGTGGGAGCCGAGTTTCTTCCAAAGGGAATGATAACGCATTTTTTGGCATTAAGCTTAAGGCCACAGTTCCGACACAGTCATTGGTCTCAGAGAGGCCCTTTTGTAAGATGTCTGCATCACTTGGGAAGTTTATAATGATGCCTAGCTTTCAGTCATCAGCATACTTGGTCAGCTACTGTCCCTCTGTGTTGGCCTGGGCTTCTGAGAAGTAGATGCCAAACAGGAGAGGGCCCAGGACCGAGCCCTGTGGGACTCCACTCATGACTGGCTGACAGTCTGACTTGGAGTCCACAACTTTCACTCTGTGGGTCCTGTCTGTGAGCCAATTTGCAACCCACCTAGTGATACAAGGATTGATGTCAAGTTTGATGAGTTTATCAATGATACCAGAGTGGGTAATGGTATCGAAGGCCTTGGCCAGGTTGAGGTAGGCCGTATCCACTGCCTTACCCTCATCCACAGCCTTGGTGACTGCCTCGAAGAAGTCAACCAGGTTCAGCAGGCAGGATCTCCCTTTGACGAAGCAAACTGTGTGGGGTCAAGAGTTTGGAGATTTCCTATATCTTTTTTGAGCAGATCCATGATGATGCACTCCATAGCTTTGCATACCAGACTCGTCAGGCTAATGCGGCACTAGTTCCCAGGGTCTGTAGTTGCTCCCCCTTTATGAAGCGGGATGACTAGCAGTGTGCCATTCATTAGGGATAAAGCCTGAAGTAAGGCTGTGATTGAACAGGGCACAGGTGTGGTGCCAGTTTGTTTTGTAGCTCATGTAGGATGCAGCCAGGTATATTATCAGGTTCCATGGACGCTGTATTCTTGGCTTTGGACAATGCAGCTTCTACCTGTGCCGCAGAAATGGTGGGTACCAGGCTTTCTTCTGGTACCGTGATAGGGCCTTTTGGGGGGGAGAGGGGTAAAGTTGGCACTGAATCTGTCAGCCAGTATGTTGGCTATATCTGTTGGCTCGGTATAGGAGGTACCATTGTGCAATAACTCGGAGCAAATCTGGGTATTGCCTTGGAGGTTCTTGATATAACTAGAGAAGGCTTTGTGAATGTTTTTGGTGTCAGCCACAATTCTGCCTTCATAGCTGGCTTTAGAGGACTTGCTAAGGGATCTCACATTTTTGTTGAGTCTGTTAAAGGAGTTTTTCCAGTCTTGTGACTTCATTTTTTTTTGCAACAGTTTCTTCCTTCTGTTGTAGAGTTTATTGATGGCTGGGGACCACCAGATTGTCTTCCTTTTTTTGGAGGAGAGCATCTTGGTTCTATTTGGTATGGCAAGATCCATGCATTTGTGTATGTGCTCGTACAGTGCATTGGTGTATGATTTGGCAGTCATGCAGCTATTTTCTATTGGCATGGGTGTTGAGAATTTAGCCACCTCTGTTTTTAGGAGCCCAAAGTCAGCTTTGGAGAAGTTTTTCAGGGTGGTCACCTTAACAGGGGGTATGGGTGAGATGGAGATTCCCATGGTGATTAGTTTGTCATCAGATTTAATCACGGAGGGGTTGATTATAGGTGTGGAGCAATGGTCTCCCATGTTGGTGATAACCAGGTCGAGGATGTTGCTTCCTCTAGTTGGGGTCAGAATGAGCTGGTCCAGGGCATCGGAAGTGATAAATTCCAGGAAGCGTTGGGCCTGTACATTGGTACTAGAATAGTTTTCCCAGTTGATGGAAGGGTAGTTGAAGTCGCCAAGTATGAGAGTATTGGGCTGGACCTTGATAGATTCCAGGGTGTTTAAGGAAGTTGGAGTGAGAGTCAAGGAACATGGTTGGGGTTTCTGCAGCAGGCTATGACTTGTATCGCCGTCTTACCCAGTGTTAATTGTACCTAAAGTATCTCAGATGCATTATGGTGGTCTACCAGTCTGGAGGTGTGTGTATCCTTTATGAATATGGAGACACCACCTTCTTTGGAGCTTCTGGCCATATTCTGGGGCAGAAAGGTATGGAATGAGTTTTAGCCTGGGAGTGCAGGGGTGCTTTCTGCCTCTTTACACCAGGTCTTCGTTATAGCACAGATGTCAATATTCTCCATTTTGAGGACTGATTCGAACCCTCAGATTGCATTTGTTTGTAGCAGTTAAGCTGGAATTTTGGTCTTTAGAACATTGCCTAAAAAGGCACTATAGTGGTGGCAAGAGCCTTAGCCAGTAGTCAGAATCCCAAGGGTGACAGATGCCGGCTGTCTCTGGCAAAGCATCGAGGTCTGTTGATCATGTCATCCCAGGCAGACAGACACTGGATCCCCTTAGAATGACACCAGAAACATAGCCAATTGTTAAAGTCAATAATTTTCAGCTTGTACTGTGGGATAATTCTGGGTGACGGTAGAATACTGCTCAGGGCTAGGGTCATACCTGCCTGGGCCACATAATCCTAGAATTCCATCACATCTCTTTTCATGTAGTCCAGGGAGGTATGTCTCAGGTCATTCATACCCACGTGGACAATGTCTGAATCATATTTGTACTTCTTGTGGAGTTACCTGAGTGCATGTGTTATGTGGCGGATCCTGGCACCTGATTGACAACTGACTGTCACCTTCTTCTTGCTCAACCTAGTGAGTGGGACATCTGTGTGCCTCACACTGGAGTCTCCTATGATTAGTACATTGAGGATTGCTGAAGCCTTGAGATGGAAATGGTCCAACAAGTCTATGATCTAAGTCATTATCATTCTCTGCCATGCTAACATTACCCATCTACAAATAACAATCCCAAACACTCTGGATCTGTACACTCCACTGAGGTCTGAATGATTATGAACATCCAAATAATGCTTTCAAACAAACAGAAAAACGCAGCAGCTCTGGTTCAGAATACTCCAAAGAGAATAGAAAGTGCCCAATTAATAACATCAACATCAAAGAGAAAGTAATAAAATGAAAGTAGCAGCTACAGTTCAGTGCACTCAACAAAGGCTAGAGAAGATTTAAACACAAGCAGAATCTAGCTTTCATTTTAAAGTAAGCTGCTGAGAAGCGCAGACAGTTCGATTCCAGGATAACTTAATCCAGCTTGTCAAGTAAACAATGAATATGGTATCAGTCAACAATTACATATTATTAACAGAAAATAATTACCAATTATATACAAAACTATTTACATTTTTAAATCCAAAAAAAAACATACATGACTTCAGATGCAAGAAGCAGGGCAAATAAGGACACTGCTGGACGGTCATGGGGGGAATGAAGTGAGCAAAAAGATGACTAAAAAGTATGAGCTAAAGGCATGCATGCATCTTACTTGAAACACAAGAGATAATATAGCAACTATAAATTTATTTTCACTGTACTAAACTGAGCATAACCAGAAAAGGTCACCCATTCTCCTGAATGACACACAGTTTAAGCTCCAAAATGCATTTGTGCTTCAACAAAGTATTGGTTTAAGGGTGTGCACACCTATGCAACCAGCTTATTGTACATTTTATATTTTCCCCTAACAGATTTGTTTGTTTTTCAATTGAATTGTACAGGTTATAGGTCACATTAAAAGTGGGAAAAGTTTTGAAATGATTTATTGTGGTCTCATTTTTTATATCACAAAAACCTGGCATTTTACCAAGGTGTGTACACTTTTTTATATCCACTGCATGCTCAAAAATCAAATGCAAGCCTGTGGTAAAAAAAAAAAACTGATTGAGTTACCTTAAACCTATAAATTTATCTTGTAACTTTCCCAAAGACTTGTGGTATGTAGTATATCACAAAAACCTGGCATTTTAACAGGGGTGTGCACACTTTTTATATCCACTGTATATCACAAGTAACTATATTAATAATCACTGTAACCAATATGATGTGGAAGTATTACTGACTAAGTTTATCCCACTGGGGTGTAAGGTGGGTTTCCATGGTAGACCCAGGGTAGTAGGACAGACAGATGTTAAATAACTCCCTTGTTCTTATGCCAGTATAAGAACTGCCTGCAGGAACTATGGAGCTTTTTCTTTTTTTTTAATCACTGACAGGCAAGCTTCAGTTCAGTGGGCGACAATGGCAGTAAAATGCCTGAGTGAGTCCTAGCTGTGATGATTTAAGGGCTTGTTGTGAGTAAGAAACTCAGCCCCAGTGGTGATTCTAAAGCTCAAGAGGTTGCTAATATCACAGGGTTCACTCCCAAATATGGAAGATTAGAAGGTGCCTCTACAGCCCCACTCTGTGCAGTCAGACAGAGATATGTTTACACTTGATCTCTCTCTAGCCAAGGGAAGTCATGCACAAAGCAAGGTGAGATGAAGGCTGCTTTTTAAAAGAAATGGCTTTGGGCCATGCCTAGCCTCCTGCTCCATTACCTTCTCCCTGCAATCTGAATCCTATCCAGGAATGTACATGGGGCCTCTTTCTCGCAGCACTGGCTAACCTCTATTGCCACCAACCTGAAAGAGGCCGAAGGGGTCTTGATATTCTTATGCCTTCTAACAGTGGTCAGACTCAACTGTTGGCACTTATGGAACTCCTTTAAGTTATACTTTTATCGCAGGTAATAAAGATCCTGGCCAATGATCTTGCAAGTGCAAATATATCTGGATGCTTTTAGCGCTGAATGTGGGAAGTTTTCTATAATGAAAAAAAAAAAGATCAAGATTCAAAATGAGAAAGAGGCAAAAATGTACTGGGGTAGCACAGGGGCCAACTGTTCCTTTCAGTCTTGATATACGATATCATAATGTGCACCATCTGGAGGTGTATGCCCCACAACTTAAGAACTACAGAATGCAAGAATGCTGTGCCGTGACTAGGATCTCAAGACAGAATCTCCATTGCAGCTGGCTTTAAGAGTCGTAACTGGTGGCCTCTTTCATCCGAACTTTGCATTAAATTACTTTAGATGGCTGCCATAAGACACACATTCTTTTACCATTCTGCATGTCCAACAGTTTTAACTGTCACCAGTCCAATCCTGTTCTTTCAAAAAATGGAATCTCTGATACTCGTAATAGTAATATAGCAGACGTAATCATTCTAGTAACCACTTGGTGAATCTGTAGTGCCTGACAGTTCTGCACTCACCACACATGCTGAAGGTTTTGTTATACTAAGCATCTTAAGAAACCCAAACTGATGAAGACCCAAACAGTGGATTTTGCTAAAAAATAAACAAAACTCAGTGGAATTATTGTTCATGAAATAAGGATAAAAATCGCAAGTCAAAGGCTTAAATAATGACATACATAACACAACTGATGTGCCTTTGTGCTATAGAGCACTTTGCCATCATAAAGCCTCAAACTGCACTATCTTCAGTAAAACATTTTTGACTGCTCCTGTTTTTTTCTAACTCTTTAGCAGTTCATATTTTTGTTTTATATGTACGTTATTTAGCTAGTTTATATGCTGCTATACTATACAGTAATTGTAGTATTTTGTTTTTTCCATTACCTTTATGTATGCTTAAAGAGTATTTATAATTTGATACACAAAGCATAAAATGTGACAAAGTCTTACATGTACAACTTTAACCACACATCACATAAGTATTTTTATCTGCTGGGAGATACTATTTGAATGACAATCAAGGCTTCCTGTTTCTGACTTTCATCATAAATTTCAAATCTGAAAACATCTAACTATTTCTCTCCAGTTTCAAATTGCTGGCACTTCAACAAGTCTGGAATAGCTCAGCTCAATTCACTTTAGGATCTTCAGTCAGTTACTATGTACTTACAACCTCAGTGTCACTGCACACATTGAAAAATACTCTTGAAGGGCACACGTTTGCTCTTGAAATCACACACACACACACACACACACACACACACACACACACACACACACACACACACACACACACACACACACACACACTATGTGACTATAGCTTTCAGAAATTAAATGACTCTCTTATACAGTGCATATGAAAGATTATTTTGGATCCACAGCACTCTAACAATCAGCTGCATCCCCATAAGCCTCCTTTCCTCCAAGGCCAGAGTTTCCAATGAGTCTATATTGAAATATCGAACGCTTAAAACAGTGAACGATGTTTCATCGACCCTTTTTCAGCGAAAGCTGAAAATGTCGACACCACAGAACAGTGATTTCTTTCCTAGGGAAAGAAATCGCTGTTCCAACCAAAAAAAATGAAAAAAGAGTAAACATTTCTAAACATATACACATGTACCTTAACCCTAATTGTACCCCCCCCAAAAAAAACAGTAAACAACTGAAAACACATATGCACGTAACCCAACCATACATCTAACGGGGGAAAAAAAAGTAAACATTTTAAAACATATGCACTTACCTTAACCCGCACCCTAACCCTAAGGTCAGTAACTCTTGCACATTTACGTAAACAGTTTCAAACACATACACACTTACCTTACCCTAATTCTACTCCCCAAAACAAAAGTAAACAGCTGAAAACACATACACACGTAACTCAACCATACATCTAACGCAAAAAAAACAGTAAACGCTTTCATACATATGCACTTGCCTTAACCTGCACCCTAACCCTAAGGTCAGTAACTGTTGCACATTCATGCTCGGGAACTATACCGGACAAGGGACCACACTACAGTGCAGAACACGGCAAAGCAACAAAGTGGTCAAGTGACTTCAGCCACTTTGCTGTTTTGCCTGTTCGCTCTTTATGTGTCGACGAAAACGCATTCGACAAAATGCATTTTTGTCACGTAATATGAATCCTGTCCAATTTGTTCCCACCTAGCTGTGCCATCTATGATGGTGACAGAAATCTTAAAAAACCCACATCCCTGATTAGGCAAGGAAAACCGGTTAATATTCAGTGAGGCTTCATCCATGGCATTTCACTTGCTGGACAGAAGTATGAGAAATCTGCTACCACCTTCTCTTGTTCATAAAATGTGAACACTGCTTGCTTGGTCCCACCTGCCTCTTCCCTATTTCTCAAGATTAGCACCCAGTTATCTGCAAGATGATGCTCAAGGGGCACATCTTAGCTGAACTATTCTCTTGGAATAAACTGACTAGCAATTAATCTTAATATATATCTTCCCCCACCCACCTACATAAAAATAATTCCTCTGGCTCCACAATACACTGGATACTCACCAACTCACCCCATTACTACCATAACCCCACTACCTACCAGACGGTCTTAGCGATCACCTCCCTACCACTGTCCTAAGATATCCTACCCAATCACCCAGACCCCACCTATACAGAGACTGTCGTAAGCTCACTAACTTTAATTTATCCCAATTCAACTCCACTCTTGTTAGTATGGACTGGTCCATCCTCAGAAGTATCCCTCTTAATGACGCTGGCAGTACCTTCAACACTATCTTCCTGAATACCCTACACTCCCTTGCTCCCTTTGGGAAGATCAGAATAAAATCTAATCATGCCCCCTGGCAGTCTAAAGAAACTAGATCAATAATGCACACTAGAGATAGTGCTTGGAAAGCCTAGATTAAAACAAAAGAACTACCTCTCTTACATAAATATAGACAACTTAGAGATCTTACTAAAAAACATACCAACAATGACAAAAAATCCTATTATAATTCTGCTCAGCACAAATACAAACCCGACCCTAAAAAATGTGGTCAGCTGTTAACAGGATTCTTTCTCTTGGCTGTCCTTCAAATCCCCGTCCTTACCCAAACACATCCCCTGTAAAAACAGCTACTCTCCTAAACAATCCCTTTATAGACACCATCTAACTCTAGCAACTCAACCCAACCAACCCCTCCTAACCCTTCTGCAAAAAAATCTTCTCTTTTCTCCCATTTCCTACTTCATACATCAGATCTTTTCTACAAAAGATCAAACCTGCTTTCCCTCCACTGACAACCTACCTCCAGCTTTCATCAAACTTGCTGCTGACTCCATTGCCTATCCAGTATGTATTCTAATCAATAGGTCAATTTAGGAATCTACTGTCCCTACCCTTTGGAAATCCTTCTTCACTATTCCCTTGCATAAAGGAGGTAACTCCACAGACCCATTTAACTATCAACCCATAGCTATCTTATCCCCCCTCTCTAAAATCCTCGAAAAATGTATACACTCACAGCTCCAGAGTTACCTTCTCCAGCACAACCTTCTCACCCCCACTCAGCATGGTTTCCATCCTAACCACAGCACAACCACTGCCCTCTTATCTTTTAGACATACCATTGCAGAGGCCCAAGATAATAAACTCATATCCTGTCTTTTCCTTGACCTCTCAAAAGCCTTTGACACAGTCAGCCATTCCCTACTACTATCTAAACTTGCTCAATTCAACCTATCTCCATCCTCCCTCAGCTGGTTCTCTAGCAACTTATCCTGCAGGCAACAATCCGTTAAATGGCTGTAATCCTCTTCTCCATTTATAACTGTCCCAACTGGGGTACCCCAAGGTTCTATCCTGGGCCCCCTCCTGTATAATGTCTTTACTAATGACCTCTATACTTCCTGTAAACAGTCCTTCCTCATCCAATATGCTGACGACTCTACCCTTATCTCCATTTCTGACACCATATCTGAACTCCACACTGCTACCCAACAGGCCTTTCTATCCACAGAACAATGGTTGTCCAGTAATTTACTCATCCTTAATCCTAAAAAGACCAAACTCCCACTCTTCCTTCCCCGATCTCTCACTCACCATAAATCTACCTTTGCAATCACTTCCTCCAACAACACTATAATCCTACCCGAAGCTCATACAAAACTCCTAGGAGTCATCATTGATGATGAACTCAAATTTAACCTATACCTGTTCCAATGTATAAAAAAGACACACCAAAAGCTCGGTCTACTAAAAAATTTCTGACCACAAATTCTAGACTAGTCCTAGCACAAGCTCTACTCCTCCCCTCCCTACTATATGCTTCACCAGTATTTACCAACATCCAAACTACAACATTGAACAAATTACAACAAACTTATCACAAGATAGCAAGATTTATCACTAACTCGCCATACAACTCACATCACTGTCTGGCGCTTAACTCACTCCAGTGGCTTGAATTCCCCCAACTACTACTACTGTCACAATTCCAAATGTTACACTCCATCCTCTACAAACCAGCATCCTGTCCATCACTCTCATCACTTATCTCAACCTATTCTCCACCTCGGACTCTTTGTACCTCAAATCAGCAATTACTTGACATCTATCAACCCCAAAAAGCAGTAGGCAAACTCCTTTACAAACCCTCCATTGCCCATGCTTGGAATAAACTCCCAAAAGATACAAAGTTCCATAATGCACCCACCTCACTTTAAAGAAAAAATCAGACTTCGCCTACTTAACTCCAAACTCTGCTCCTGTCAAGGCCCTGTTTAACTCCCATTTCCCTCCTTTTCTGAACCCTATTCCTAATGCTCCCTTCTACTTCCAATGCACTCTACGTTTGGGTATACTTACTAAATAAATCAAATATACTGTTGAAAAAAATAACTCCTGCTGTAAATATGTAAATATTATTGTTACTCTATACACAATACGATGTCTGTTACAAGCTTGAGTGCGCGTTAACTTTGTGTAATTGACTTTCTAATTGAAATGATTTATTGTCAATACTTTCTCACTCACTTAATTTTTTAAACGTCCGTGTAATATTGTTGGAGCTTTTCTCCTTGGGTCTCCACTGAAAATGGGCCACAAGCTCAGATGGACCAACCCGGTTAACAAATGTCAATAAATAAATAAATATCTCACTCACATTCTGTTGGATAGCACCATCAATTGCCAGGCCCAATAATGGAATCCAAATCAGCTGGTTCATAGCCTGGGCTGCCATCCATATAGTCTAAGGAGCTGGCAAAAGTATAAAATAATAACTTAATATGCGTTAAGCTTTTGTTCTACTAAAATCACTTCAGTACCAGAGCTGGTAAGTGAAAAAGGCACCACTGCATGCAAGTAAATCCTAATGTCACTTTTAAAGTATACACATCAGTAGCAACCTAAAATGTTGGCTATCTAATTATAGCACATCGTCAGTGGTGCCAGCGTGTTACAACATACACTCATTGGAAACCTCAAAATAATGTGTTCTAGTCATAAACATCACTATATAGGATGGCCAGTGCAGTATGCCAAAGATGAACTGACAAACATTGTCATCAAAGGTTATAAAATGCTACCTCCATTTTCAACAATATATCATGCCACCACAAATCTGTAACGGAAAACATAATTTAAAATATATCATAAAGAATACTTACTTTATCCACCTCCATGTGAAAGCTTCAATAAAAGACATACAGAGCCATTTAATAAAATAATAAGCTGGTATACTTCTATAAACAGACCAGAGTTTTATTATTTTTCTGAAATATTCCACTATATCTACTGAACAAAGCTAGTATATTTAATCAGATAACTCTAATATGCATTGCTAAATAAAACTGGATAAGAATTGAGAAATCAAATGGGCTAATATACCCATAAGCATCAAAAGGATAAGGATAAGACACCCTCTTTGACCTATATTTTTTTCTCTTCTTTTCCTGAGTTTCACTATGCACAGCTGGCAAAGCTGACAATAAGCACTTTCAATTGTCAGGAAAAAAACATACAAGACAAACAAGTTACAATTACACCTCAGGTAAAGCTATGGTATTCACATATTATATCGCTAACAAAGTCACACACAGCAGTGAATACATCTTCCTCAAATACCATCATCCTAATTCATGACCTGCTCCCTCATTCTAAGCCAATCAATAAAAGTATGCCAAGACAAAAGCTTACATGCATCAAAGATAAGCAACCAAATTCAAGATGTGGTTTTCCAAATTACTGTCAATTTTTAGTTTCTTGACCCCCCGTTGGGCTATACACAACACCGATAATGATCCCTGCAGGGCTGTTACCTGCACAGATATAATTTTACAAAGTCTTCCACCTCATAGCACTGAGGCTCAAAATCACCACTTCACAAGAATTTATTTACATTTTAATTACTTGGTTACTAACTAGATGGAAACCAGTCTTCGGTGAAGGCCTTGGGAGAAAAGCTTGATCAAAGAAACTATGCAATCCAACAATGATGCAAAACCAAAACTTTCAGAAAGAAAAAGCACACAGAACTAAAATCGTGCAGTAGGAACAGTTTTAGTAGGTATAGTCTGTGTACTTACAAAAGCAGTAATAAATATAAATACAATGTCGTGCACAGAGCACCACAATTACATTCTGAAATCGGGGGGAAAATAGATCTATTAAGCACCTTTTTGCCAGAAAGTTGCTTAACAAGCTTTTGTTAAGACACTATTCACCACTGACAATCTCTAGTCTCATGCTACAGCACTGACAGTGATCAGTGGCTGGAACAACGAAGAGCTTTAAAACATTAAAGATTTAATTCAGCCTTTCGTTTTTGGCTAACTGAAATGTTAAACACGCTTTAAAGTCTTTTGTGGTCTCAGCTGCACCTGTGGCAGCTGATCTCTGTGTGGTAGCATTAAGTGTGTTACAAATTTTAAATACTGTAAAGTACTATGAGCTCCTACACTTATTTCTTTAACTGTTGAAGTATATGGGAGTAGGTTAAGTTCCATGCACTACACACTGATCATAACCCTGCTTGCTGCTGTGTTTTAGACATGGATGTCAAGATTCACCTCTGGAGTTTCACTCTTGAAATGACTTTCCTGACATCCACGTCTTCAACACATAACAACCTGGTTATGATTGCAGATCCAGCCGCAGTACTCTAAATAACAGTCATGCAATACAAGCCCAAATTCAGAGAAACACAGAGCAATTCATAGCCATGATAACCTTATTATGATGAAACATGACAGTAATTTACACACAATGGTTACTTGAAAAAAAAAACAGATTAGTGATTATATAGAGCTGTATGCAAGTGAAATGTAAGGCTGCTTGGCTTTGAGGCTGTGTAGATTCAGACAGCATATTGCTACTCTGGAAGCATGGAGGTATGATATTGTTTTATGACTTCCAGCACCTGCCACAGATCTGACCAAAAGCCCTTGTGTGTGTATTTTTACAGGTAGGTGCTAAATCCTGCCAGCTTCCAGCAATGGGGGACTGCAAGGCAGCTAGAAGTCAGATGACCAAAAGTGATGTCATTCTGCAAGCTATCCCAGAAGTAATACTTTGGATATTACTTTTAGAAGTCTCTTAGTGAGACAGAGTATTCTGTTTGGGGCCTGACTAGAGAGACTGTTCACATATTTAATCTTGCCTTGCCCAAGTAAGTTATTAGGGAATAGTATAATTCTCTTAGATTCACTCAGGAATATAGTGAAGGTTAGTTTAGATATTGTTTTTCTTTATTTGTCTGAGTCTGTCCTTCATTGTTATTTTAAATATGTCCTATGATTCTGAACTCTGTCACTGTGAATAGATATTTCATATTGTTTTGTTCTTTTATTATTATTAAATATATTTAAACCTTTCATTGTGTCTGCCCTTTGTAGAGATATTTAAGTTTTGAGACTATTTGCATATTTATTTGGTGACACTGTGTGGGCCATTCCTATAGCCTTGTTCTTGGTCAAACTACCATTTGTATTAGTATTAATATTACACAGTAAAATTGGGCACACTTTGTTAAGGGCCTTAAAGTACCTGGCAAGGGGGTCTGGTGGCAGTGATCACTACCTTATAATCTGGGAAAAAGGGGGCATAGCTAGTAAACCTTCACCAGTCTTTCCCAGGTGTGTGTGTGTGTGTGTGTGTGTGTGTGTGTGTGTGTGTGTGTGTGTGTGCGCGCGCAAATCAAATTTCAAAGTGTGTGTGTCAGCTTCTTGGGCAGGGACACAAAGCACTGGTTGGACAGAGAGAGAGTGTTGGAGGACTTGGCTTGGAACCTTGGCTAAAGACTCAACTCTACAGCTGTGCCAGGAAGGAGTCTTACTGGGGATCTGGAGAAAGAGAGAGGAACCAGCACTTGGACTGACTGTGTTCCCTGTGTGCTCTTAAGGAAAATTGTGCTTGATCGTGCTTGATGCAGAGAGCTGCATCTGGAGATAGTGTGTGTGTACCTGTTATCCTCTCGGTGAACATTCCCCACAGGTACCAGTGGTGAGGATTGAGGCTCCTTGATTATTGGCCAAGAGGTGGGGCACCACAAATACATTAAAGAGAAGGTTATAATGTAACTTTCTAATAAATAAGGATGGAGACAAATCCTGCAAAAGGGGGCATCCTTAACTCTAATTGAAACTATCTGTTCTATGATGCATTTTTCTCTTAGTTTTTAGCATGGCTGTGACAAAAGAACAGATAAGGCATCTGTACTAAAGTTTAGGGGATAAGAGAGGTAATAACTTTGTTATTGCTGTCTGATTTAGGTAGTAGGTTATCCTACAGATGTTACCTACACTGATATTGCATCTTTTGATTTGGTCTTCAAAAGTAATTATGTCATTAAGAATTGCACCAAAACATTTAATTTTATATGCAGAATTGATCTAATTGCTTGGAGTGAAAGTTTATAGTAATTTGAACAAGATAAGATAATAGTTACTTTTAGTGGCACTTAGTATGAGATGCAAGTCTCTTAACCATTCCTCAAGTACTAAAAATCCAGTATGCAGCTGACATCAAGCTGTCAAGGTGTTTGTTGCTTGGTAAAGCATAAGAAAAGTACATATTTTGCCTTGTGGGTGATATGGAGATTGTTAATGATGGATGAATTGCGTGAGAGAAAAGACTTGTGAGAGTCAGGCATGACCACTGAAGAAGGTAGGACAGTGGCACTGAACTGAGAAAGATAGCAACAGCTGACGCGGCACCCTTACTCTATGTAGAAAAATGGGGAAAAAGGGGGGTGATGATGACAATACGGAGGCTACTACAGTGGTCAGGAACTGGGTTAACAAAGGCTAAACAGGACAGTCCCTAAGATGGAACCTTGCAGAACTACTTTGTTGGCACCTTACTCAGCAGATATGCCAAAGCCCCATATAACAGATTTTTTTTTGTTTTTCAGATAGATTTGGAACTGCTGTACAGTGAAAAGGTGGAAATTTAGATTAGTCAGCCTGTTTATGAGGCCATTATGACTCATTGTGTGGAAAGATTTAGGAGGCTGACATTACTTCTGAACTGACTTTATTTTCTCTTACAAAGTTAATCAGTGTTAGTAGGGCTGTATATATTGAAAACTCTCTGCCCAATTTATGTTGAAAATGGAGGAAGGCTTAATTCATTGAGATCTGTGCAGACCTGTTGATGGAAAACAGGCTCAAGTGTTTTAGATAATATATTCAGTATAATAACTGGTTTATAGCTATTTGGCTCAATATGTGTTACCAACCTTATAGAGGGGAATAAATATGTCCTTCTTTCAACCATTTTTATAAATTTTGTGGGAGGCCATCTTAGTGTACAAAGACTTAATGCTGCAGACAATCTGAGTGTATGGAGACAAAGCATTTGGTGCTTTGGATTTTTTTGTGCAACAGTAAGCAGACTTACCCCTTTTAGCTGGAATGGAAGTGGACTCTGGTAGCTGTGAGAAAAGTGGACAATATAGATGTGTGTCTTAAAGCAATTTGACAAATTATGCTGTAGCTTTGTTGTTAGTACTAAATAATGGTGATGGGGGTATTACTGGTGCCTGATTTTAGAATTTTTTTTCTACGACATACCACAAGTCTTTGGGAAAGTTACAAGATAAATTTATAGTTTTAAGGTAACTCAATCATTTTTTTTATCACAGGCTTGCATTTGATTTTTGAGCATACAGTGGATATAAAAAGTGTACACACCACTGTTAAAATGCCAAGTTTTTGAATATAAAAAATGAGACTACAATAAATCATTTCAAAACTTTTCCCATGTTTAATGTGACCTACAACCTGTACAATTCAATTGAAAAACAAACCTGTTATAGGAAAAATATAAAAAATAAAAAATGTACAATAAGCTGGTTGCATAAGTGTGCACACCCTCAAACTAATACTTTGTTGAAGCACCTTTTGATTTAATTACAGCATTCAGTCTTCTTGGGTAGGAGTATAGCATGGCACATCTTGACTTGGCAATATTTGCCCATTCTTCCTTGCAAAAGTGCTCCAAATCTGTCAGATTACGACGGCATCTCTTGTGCACAGCCCTCTTCAGGTCACCCCACACATTTTCTATTGGATTTAGGTCTGGCCTCTGGCTGGTCATTCCAAAACTTTAATTTTCTTCTGGTGAAGCCATTCTTTTGTTGATTTGGATGTATGCTTGGGGTCATTGTCATCTTGAAAGGTGAAATTCCTCTTCATCTTCAGCTTTCTAGCAGAAGCCTGAAGGCTTTGGTCCAAACCTGACTGGTATTTGGAACTGTTCATAATTCCCTCCACCTTGACTAAAGCCCCAATTCCAGTTGAAGAAAAGCAACCCCAAAGCACAATACTGCCACCATCATGCTCCACCAGGGGGATGGTGTTCTTTTGGTGATGTGAAGTGTTATTTTTGCACCAAATGTATCTTTTGGAATTGTGGCCAAAAAGTTCAACCTTGGTCTCATCAGACCATAACTCATTTTTTCACATGCTTTTGGGAGACTTTATGTATTGTTCTGCAAATGTTAGCCAGGTCTGGATGTTTTTGTGTGTAAGAAAAAGGCTTCCACCTTGCAACCCTATCCCATAGTCCAGACATATGGAAAATACGGGGGATTGTTGTCACATGTAGTACACAACCAGTACTTGCCAGAAATTCCTGCAGCTCCTTCAGTGTTGCTGTAGGTCTCTTGGCAGCCTCCCTGACCAGTTTTTGTCTGGTCTTTTCATCAATTTTGGAGGGACGTCCAGTTCTTTGCAATGTCACTGTTGTCCCATATTTTCTCCACTTTTTGATGACTGTCTTCACTGTGTTCCACGGTATATCCAATGCTGTGGACATTTTTTTGTACCTTTCTCCTGACTGATACCTTTCAACAATGAGATCCCTTTGAAGCTTTGTAAGCTCTGTGAATCATCGATTTCATGTAGCAGGCAACTGAGTAAATGACAGGAAAAATCCTACTAGGACAGCTGAACTTTATTTGGGGTTAGAGTCTCTTTAATTGATGGCAGGTGTGTGTTCCCAAGAAGACTAAATGTAATTAAATCAAAAGGTGCTTCAACAAAGTATTTGTTTATGGGTGTGCACACTTATGCAACCAACTTAAGGTACATTTTTTTATTTTTTATAATCCCCCCCCCCCCAACAGATTTGTTTGTTTTTTAATTGAATTGTACAGGTTATAGGTCACATTAAAGGTGGGAAAAGTTTTGAAATGATTTATTGTGGTTTCATTTTTTATATCACAAAAACCTGGCATTTTAACAGGTATATGTACACTCTTTATATCCACTGTATGCACTGGTCTCCTAACAGTGAATTTTTTTTTAATACTCTTGTTTTCCAACTGCCTGTTGACCATTAACCATCTCTTCATCAGGCACCGTCTTAAAGGCAGCCATCACAAGTTTTGTGGTTAAGTCCTTAATGACACACCCCGATGGCTAACAAAAGTACATGCATCACAGTAGAGGGGTGTTCTGGGCCATTCCTTAGCATGTGCATCTTTCAACACACATGCCTATGACGAATGCCATCACCAACTTAAAATGCCAAACTCATGTCATCCAGTCCTGTGGCCATTGTTGACATCCAAGCCTCTGCATGCATAGAAGTAATTTGTCTGAGGGGGGTTCACCATACCCCCAATCCCCAGATGGGAGAGCTGGCATGACACACACACACACACACACACGCACACACACGCACACATGTGCACGCACACACACAAACACACACAACCTCCCCTGCTTGACTCTTCAAGCATCAGATCCAAGCAACCTCCGGTTTATATGGTTCACAGGGCTTTTTCCATCTATGTATATTTTTGGAAATTTGTTTTGGTCAATTTTAACCAAGATTTATCTCTAGAAACCATCACACCTTTAAATTCAGTTGCCATTCCCAGTCTGTGGTAACTTTTGGATGCTAATGGGCTTTTGTGGAGCTAAGCTGCTTAGGATTCATTTATACCACAGTAACAATTACTTGTTGCTTAATGTACTGGAAGAGTTGTAAAGGTCTCCAGAAGATTAATCTACTGGGTTGGTTTATGACAATGTTTTTCATGCTACAGACTGTTCTGCACCTGTGAATTTTTGCTGGTTTGCGATGATTCCAGAAAGATAATGGTGAATAATTATCATTGCCAGAATCAGTAAGAACATTAGTGGAGGTTATATGATTTGTATTGGTCACTAAAATCCAGTCTGAGATGCTTGCTCTTTTAAATTTCTTGACAATTTATGGTGGTAGAGATATAAATTGGGGTAAAAATGGAGAGAGATCGTTTCATCATTTTATAAAACAGTAAGCAAATCTATATTAATATTAATATCACCCCTGCATATGACTTTAGACTCGGGTTTATTTATAATCTAGTAAAAGCCTTGAAGGACTGATAACTGGTTTAGGTGGAATGTATATGGCAAGTAACTAGAGTGACTGATGTAGTCCTATCTGCACTATTATAGTGATACCTTCTCTGATAATATATTGGAAGAACTACCTGTCGCCTAGCCTGCAGTTATTTTCATTAAGTACAGCAATACCACCACCACCATTCTAGGGTCTGTCCTATCTAAAAATGTTGTAACAGGAAGGTTCAACTTACTGATTTTTAATATGGGATTTTATCACATCTCTGTAACTACTAATATATCTAGTCTGTAATGGTGCATACATGCCTGCAGTTGTCCTGTCTTGTATAAACTTTGTACAATACCAGCAACATTTTTTAAGTCTTCAGTGTTATTTTATTAGTGTTCATTTGGGTCAGAAAGTTTTATGTTAGGGTGCAGGTAATCTGTTAACCAATGCTTTTGCATCTTCGGTATCTGTAGGATAGTTAAGATCAGGGTTTAGCTGTATATCACCTTGTGATGTTATGACATAGTGCCATCTGTGCCAGGGAGAATACAGCAGTACATGTGTACATATGCCAGTATAGCTAGCTGGGGTTTTGTGAAGAATTCTATGTTATCTGACCATTGCACTGATTTGTACAGATGCTCGACTTAACAATACATTTGTAGAGTTACTTGTGTTAAAAATACATCAACAGTAGGTCCTGCTGGACAGAAAGAATGTATGCATGTACATTTGGTTGTATCTGATCAAATGTGTATGTTTATCAGGAGAACCTTGGAAGGGTGGAAAGTTTAAAATTGTGTTACAGCTTTCACATACTGTGTGTCTTGTACCAGAGTTAGATGATCAGAGGTGAAGTCATCCTCTAACCAGCATTGGAACTCTCGCAGCAGCACTTTGGAACCTGATCGGAAAGACGTCTCACAAATCCACACAGACAGACATGGACATCATCTGGCTTTTACTGTAGTAAGACACTCAGCACACATCAGCTTGCATTGCTTTAGTAAGTAGTCATGGAACAGTAATTCTTTAGTTAGTCAGGGACATTTAGCAAGAATAGTTTAGTATTGTTTTCTGCATCTGTGAGAAAATATCCAACTGTATTTTTTTATATCTCTGTGGTTGAAACTCTATTGTTTATGGCATTCAGTATTCTCCTGTTTTCTGTTTCATTATTTATCATTAAATATTTTAATACCTTTCATTGTGGCTGGTCCTTCAGACAATACCTGTAACACCTTGAGAGTTCTTATGCTTGTTTTAGTGACACTATGGCCACTCCTAAAAGCCTTGTTGCTTTGGTCACACCCTACCATTTGTATAAGTATTACTTTTACACAGTATAATTGGATACCCATTGTAACAGCCTTAGGGTAGCTGACTGGTGGCAGCGTGACTTCCTCAGAGTCTAGGCAGAAAGGGGTACATCTAGTAAATCTGTGAAACTGAAATATCCACATGTTTGTCAGCTACTGGGAAGAGGGATAGAGTGCTCCAAAGTGGTAACTGTGGAGTTTTGTGTGGGCCTAGACAAAGAGAGACAGAGTACAACCCCAGGTCTAGAGCATGCTTGCTGGATGCTCTTAAGGTAAATTGTGCTTGGTGTAGGGAGCTGCATCTAAAAATACTGTGTGAATCCCTCTTTGCTCTTAGTGACTGCCTCTCAGTGGTGAGGATCGAGTCTCCTTGATTGCTGGCCCAGAATAGGGACCCGTCACATATTGGTAGCAGCTGGGTGGGATATTAATTGAACTTCAGTAGCTGGTGGACAGCTGTCACTGAAGGTGTGTGTAATCTCAGCAGACACAAAGTAAACATACAGAGTTTCATTTTCACAATAGTTTTATTTAGTTTTGTTAGTTTAGTTTACTCAGGGAAAGCAAGCAAGGATGTCAGCAGAGGATTACAGCAAGCTGACAAAGAACCAGTTGGCCAAGGTGTGCGAAAGCAAAGGACTGGTGCATGCCAACTTGACTAAAGAAGATATGATTTCAGCCTTGGTCACAGCCTGCAGCATGGACTAGCAACCCAGAAGACAACCAGTCTGGTGATGGGGATGTGCAGTCTTCAGAAACAGGACAGTTCACCTTTCCCTCACAGGACTAAAAATCCGTCTGGAGTTAGAGACTTGAATTGGAGGCCAAATGACTGGAGAAGCAGAAGGAATTAGAATCAGCAGGGAGACTGCGGTGTTTGGAGGTCGAAGAAAATGAGAAACAGCGCCAACATATGAGGGAGATGCTCACTCTTCAGCAGGGTCATGGAGGTAACGAGGAAAGGAATAGCTGAAGATCAGTAAACTTCTTCCACAATTTACACAGAGTGACGATTTTGATAGTTTTATTCATGTATTTCAAATGGTATGTACACAGTATAATACTGACCAAGGGCTCTGGGTACACTTCATGACCCCCCCTTACTCCATGGTAAGCTATAACTGCTGTTTCTAAATTTGTCTGATACTGATTGTTTAAACTATGAAAACGTGAAACAATATTTACTGGAATGTTTTAAGTCAACACTTGATGCTTACAGAAAAAAAGCTTTGTGAGCATAGACGCAAGGCAGATGAAAGTATATGTGATTATAGTGCCGAGTTAAGCACTTATTTTCACAGGTGGATGAGTGGGTGTCAGGTCACCACTTTTGAAGGGCTGGCAGACCTTTTGGTGAGGGAACAAGCCCTTGGCACTTTGCCTGAGGACATGAGAATCTGGTTGGCAGATCGGGAAGTGTAATTCTGCAGATGAGCTGGGGAGAAAAGGGGATCCCTACTTAGCAAGAAGGGCATCACTGCACAAGAAGGGGATACCCAGAACTGTACATGGTTATAGGGGAACCCATGTTGGGCAGCCTAAACCACCCCAACAGAGTTCACCAGTAACAGGGGAAGCCACTAGTTCAGGTACATGGCCATGACCAAGGTTTAGATGTTGTAAATGTAACCCGAGGGGCCATGTAGCATACAAATGTCCACTGAGGCAAGGTGAGGAACAAAAGGTGAAACAGCCAGCAAGTGGGAATAACAGCATGCCAGTGGTAAGTTGTCGGGAGACAACAGGGGTACCAAATTATCACCAAAGTTTGCATCTTATCTTAGTGGATGGAAAACAGACCACTGCTAAGAGAGACAGAATCTGATATAACCATTGTGAATCCTGCAGTGGTTAAAGGGAAGCAGTACTTGCATGGGCAGTCCACACCAGAGTTTTAGGAAGGACCACATTCCATAAACCTTTGGGCAGGGTTCTCCTTAACTGGAAGGGTAAAAAATGAAGCAAGCAGGTAGGTGTGCTTCAGGATATCCCTGCAGATGTCTTGATAGGGAATGATTTTGATAATGCAGTAGTGTGTGTGTGTGTGTGTGTGTGTGTGTGTGTGTGTGTGCAGTTACACTCAGTCAGGCTTGGAGACAGGCATACGGGTCAGGTAGCCTGGGGGTGACCCAGATAAACCCCACACCTGAAGCTGGGGCTGGTGAGGTAGCTATTTCAGGGAGGGAGCTACCATGCATCAGTAAGCTTGAAAGTGAGCCACAGATGCTGGCAAGTACTGCTGTTCCCATGGACAGGATGACTGCAAGGGCAGAGGCGAGTGGTAGTACCCAGGCTGACAGTGAAAAGACAGCTGGGAAGGGTCACAAAGGTAGAATTGAGAGAGGCTTAGCCTTCAGACCCTACATAACGCGGCTTGACGGAGGTAGCTAAGGAGGAACCTGATTCTCTCTCTCTTTTTCTTCTACCACCTTTATTGAATTATCACTTGTGACACAGGCAAATTTATATTTATACAAAAGTAATCAAAATGTATTAACATAAACATTATACTTCACATATATTGCTATATATTATATAATCTAAGCAATATTACATAACTTATTCAATTCCTGCCTTTTTTCAAAGAAACATCTTTATTAAACCATCACTTACTACATAAGCAACCATATATTTATATAAATGACAACAAACCACACAAACAAATCCTAGTCACAAGCATTTTACATCACAAACCATACTGACAAACTCCCAGTTGCAAACATTATACATCATTTATAATCTATTTAATCTTTTTCACTCAAACATTACATAACATTTCTTCCCTCTCTTCCCCTCCCCCAAAGCACTTTTCCAACTATTAATGACATGAAGTAAGGCATATACTTTAGAGTCAGCCACAAATCCAACAACTTTTGAAAACGTCCAATATTTCCAGATTTTCTTGTTCTATTTCACAAATATAATTATTGCATTGTAATCCAACATTAAGTAACTGATTTTATTACTGTTCATCTCCATCTCCCAAATCCTCTCTCTGCTTCATTTCCAATATACTCTCAGTTTTTCTAGTCAACTCTTGTACTCCTTTCCTTCTCTCCATTCTCCACTGAAACAGTAGAAAAGGTTTCACAGGTTATAGTCTCTCTGTGGTCTTTATTACCAGAAGAACAAGAAGCAGAACCTCCCTTCTGTTTCACAGCTCACTTTTTGTTGGACAAACTTTTGTATTTCCTCCTTAGCATACTTCATCAAAAAATGATTTTGTCCCTCCAGGGAAGAATACCTTGAAGACAGCTGGGTACAGCAGTTTGAATCTCACATATTCCCTGAATAGCAGAATGAATTTACTCCTCTTCTGCCTGGTGTACAATAAGTAATCATTCTCCAAAAACACTCTGCTGTCTCCCACTTTTAGTATTTTGCCCTTCTGCCACAGTTCTGTCAGAATTAACTCCTTTTGCTGGTAGAATTGCATAGTTACTATTAAAGGTCTTGATTGCTTTCTCATAGCCTGGTTTGGAGCATACACATGATGTGCCCTTTCAACTAAACAATCCTGCTGCTGAATACCAGCCCAGTTGCTTACTTATGCTTTCATAATATTAATACAATCTGCTCCTTCCAGCTTCTCTGGCATAGCTGAAAATCTCAGCATTTCTATATGTTATCTGTCCTCTAATTCTACTGTTTGAAACATCTCATCCTGAGCAGTCTCATATTCAGACAGCTTTCTGTTAATTTCAAGCTCTGATTTTTGCAGCTTTATCACCTCATCTGAATATGTTTAGAGCTTCTTATATTTTTCCAGCCTTTTGTTGTTTGCATTGATATACTCTATCAGAACTTTGTTTATCTTAACCAGGTCTGTGTGCAGATGTCTTATATCTTCCTGTAGGTTACTGGAAGTTGTGTGGAAGTTGCATTGTTTTTTGCTGAACAACTGCAGAACTTTCCCCAGTCAGTGCTTCTTTGTCACTTTTTGTAGCTTATTTTTTCCAGGTGCTCTATATTTCTTTTCTCCTGGCATCCAGGCAGTACACTTACTAGCCAGTTGCAGAAATTTACCCATAGACACAAATGTCTACTGGCCTTCTCTGTTGAGTTTATGTTTTCACACTGGGAGTGCTAGAGTTAAGCTGTTACTCAATGTTCAGCCATCTTGAAAGTCTGTACCACATCAGAACCTTAATCACATTAACTCAAGGGCAAAGTAAGAATGTTCAGCCAGCACCGAGCATTCTAGTAGATTTTGAAAAGGAATCCAACTTCATGAAATGGGGCTATATCTGGATTAGTCATGGACCATATGCACTTCCCAGCAGAACATCTCACAGCAGTCCAAGTTTTATATTACTCTACCCAAGCAAGTCTAGCAGGTGGCACTGGCAGGCACTGTGCTGCCATTCTCTTTCAAACACTGCTAAGGTATGAAGTAGCGCTGTCCTCTGTCTTCATTTTATTTTTACTGGCCATAACACCTCTTATATTTAATTCCCCTCACTGCAGGCAGGAAGCTATACAGGGAAGAGGTAGGAATGTTCATAACTGACTGTTGCTGATGAAAATCTACACAATGATATCCAAATGCTAAATGTTTTCTATGAACTTTCTAGCCTTAAAGTCAGCAAGTTTAAGACATATACATTTCAGCTAACTGGACAGTAAAAATTAATGGAACAGGGTTTCCCTTTTCTTCTTTAAATGGAGCAACAGTCTTCCAGATATCTGGGTGCTGCACTGCACTCCTTCATTCACTTAAGTTACTGAAAGTCAAAAAAAAATTGGGCGGAACCTTTTGTATCACTATATATTTGGAAAAGGCTGCAATTACCTATTGGTTTGAATTCTTTTGAACAGTCATCTACCTCAATGTAGTGTTCTTGTGGATCTTCAGCAAATCTGACTATGGCATGACAAATTCTGTATTCTCATCAGTGCCAATAAGGCACTGTCTGAGCTACTGCTTAAATTGTTCAATATCAGCCTATCTACAGGGTTTGTTCCTGATTCCTGGAGAATAGTCACCATGATGCCTTGACACAAGGGTGGTCCTTCTACAGACCTGGGTAATTATGGATTCATTAAGCTCATCAGCCGTATATGCAAAGCCATGGAATGTATCACAGATGAAATGTATGCAGACAAAGGCAAACTAACTGATCTTGATCCCAATTAGTTTGGTTTTGTGACGGGCAGGTTCTGTCTCCTGAACCTAGTGAGCTTCTTTAAAAATGTTACAGAGGCTGTGAACTGTGGTCATTCTTTGCACACTTATTAACCTGACCTGGCCAAGGCTTTTGACACTATTCCCAATGCTGGTATTACTGAACATCAGGCAAGCTAAATGTAAATCCCTACACTGTCAGATGGATTGTAAATTAGCTATCCAACAGAGCCCAAGTGGCGAAAGTTGTTTGTTCCCTTTCTAAATATATAATGGTAACCACAGGGATCAGTGTCTTGTTTAGTATTTATTTTGCATATATTAAAGCCAATATCCCAGAAATATGGCTGACCAAGTTTACCGATGATTGCAAACTGGGCACTGTTATCCGATCATCCACCGATACAAAACAGCTCCAGCAAGGGCTGGAATAGGTATGTACATGGTACATCAAAAATCGTCTCAAACTAAATGAAAAAAAGAGCATCATAGTAGCATTTGGCAGAAAAGCTGCTCTCTCTTATATCTTATAAATAAAACCTAAGCTGATGGTGAACATTTAAGGAACAAAGAAAATAGTTACCTTTATTTGAAAAAAATAGCAAATAAAACTGGTGGATGTATAGATTGGTTTAAATTCCCCTCTGATGCCACCTTAGGAATGAAGGCTGGATTAGTCCGGAGAGAAACACTGTCTTTATGAAAAATCAAATATGCAGGGGTTGTACAACAAAATGTGCAATTCAGAAAATATCCTGGCTGAGGTAACTTCCACCAAAATATTGTTCATGACAGAAATTTTAAATCTGCAGAAGTTGCAGGTATAAATGGCATCTTAGTCAAGCTTTGTAACAAGATAGTGATGTCCCAAGGAGGAAAGGGGTCTCTTAACAGAGGTCTCAAGAGAAAAGTCATCTTTTAAAAAAGCTCCCAAGAGCCTTAAGAAAGCAAAAACTCCTGTCTGTCTACAAGCTTTGCAAATCTGCTGGGCATTGTCTGCACTCGTACAAGATTGCTAAGGCCTGGAACTCCTTACCTGTATCCAGTCAGGTCTATAACCTCCCTCCCATCTTTCAAAACCACTCTGAAAGAGTTCCTAGCTAAAATCTGGTTCTGTTCTTGCTCAAAACCAGGACAAACTATATCTCTAAATGTGAACAAGTACCTTTTCATTCCTTATACTTCCTTACTCTCCCTTCTTCACCTAATTTTCTTACTGCTAATTCTCTTCCCTGACTTTATCTCTAAATATATCATACGCCTGTTTTTCCTTCACTTCATATAGCAATTCCTACTTGTATTAGACTAACTTGCCCTTAATTTCTCTACAAACTATCTAAAATTTCTCTAAACATTAAATGTCATACACCTTGTATTGATTCTTAACCAGTGTTTTTATATTATGTCTAATTGCAGATGTTTTTGTCTCATTTTGAAGACTGTAAAATTATTGTTCTTAAAATGTTTTGTAATAATTTGGAGCTTTTCTCCCTGGCCTCCACTGAAAATGGACTTCTACCCAGTTAGACTTCACAGTAATCAAATGTCAATCAATCAATCAATAAATAAACAAGTAACCACATTATTCAAACAAATATAAATGGAATCTCTCATTTTATAAATATTTCATCCAAATTAGATCAATGTATTTCACTACACAATGCTAACCATTTCCCTGTTGCTGCAAGAACCCCCCTTGCGTCTTTTCACCATAACATTCAACATTTTGAGCAACTATTATTTTCCTTCACTTACGATCATGTTTAAAATCTCACCCTCCCCACACTTCTCTCTCTCTTACAGAGATTTAACTCTTGCTGTAAATAGTTAACTAACAAAGCCAAATGATACTCCTGTAAAATCGTTTACTTTGGATACCAAAAATACTTACCATAAATTACATGCGACTCATTATTTGTCTCTTACATCAACTGTACATGTCTCCAACTATCCACTGTAAATGTGCCTTGATGCTGGGGCTATGGCTGAAGAGAATCCCAGAACTATCCCATTTACACGGATAACACACAAACCACCAAATACACAGACAGGGGTCTGGTGCCAGAGTACCTTATATTACTTTATTTGTTACCTTTACAAACAGGCCTTTTTCAGCTATGACTTGGCCAAACACATCCCAAAATACACAAGTGAATATATTAATGACATGGAGTAGATTTAAAGTCATGCTAAGCATATACAAAAGATAAACTTTATCTGTGACAACAGCACACAGCAGGTTAATTGTGGCAGTGACACCAGTGTCTGTTACAGTAGCTCAAGACAGAAGTGAGATTTTATATCTAGTTCAAACAAGAAGAAACTGTTTTCCTGACAGCTGCTTCCTCTGTAATATGATCTTGATTGCCTAAGACTCCAGTCATAGCTTAAAAAAAGAACAAATGGATCAGCTCATTACCCAGAAAAAAAAGCTGAATCTAAAAACAGCCATTGCTGCCATGTTTGTTACCTTGTACTTTCAGCTTAAGATGATAACATCTTCTACTATGCATAATATGAAATGTAATTACAGGTTTATGCATTGTAATTAAAAATACTTTTAGAATCATTAAAGAAATGTTTGCTGCTATAAATACTACTGTTTGTCAACCGTTTTGTTAACACTGCTATCATTACTATTGTTAACCTACAGATGCAATCAGACCCCTATCTATTCTGGTCAGTGTTTTGTTGCTTGTTTTTGCTCTGTTGTTACTGCTGCCTGCTTTTCTGAGACAAGTTCTTATAATAGAACTGAATAAGCCTGTACAGTACATTGGTAAGTCTTAGCTTGACTGCATTTCTGAGAAATCACTGTACTGCAGCATTTCCATTTTCACAGGCAATTTGCTCGTCTTCCATGATGCCTTGAAATAGGGAGGATGGAGTATGCTTTGTAAATACAAACTATAGTTAAAGGCAAGGTAGTATTGAAGTTTTATGTTAAGTTTACCTTTTAATTCAGGTGATAAATCTTACCTCGGAAGGCAGAATTGGATGTCCACATGCTGCACATTTTGGCGCCAAGACTCTAAATGAAAATAAATTTACAGTGGTTATAGAAGGTTTGAAATATTAGCTTCTACATGTTAAATCAACTGCACATGGCGAATAAAATGTATGCTCTGCCTAATAAGAATCTGTTTCCTTTATGCTGACATACTGTTTCATGTCAGCTTTTTTAGTCTGTGACATGAGCATCAGACAAAAGGAACAGTTAATGAAGTCAGTCAATGTCTTCCTTAGTTTTAAATGTTTCCACAAATTTAGTAATGATTACGAACTACTAGGGATATAGTTTAATCTAAAATGGGACAGTGAGTTTGAAAGAAAAAACACTTCAAAAACAGAAACAAATATATACAGAATTATCAGAATTATAATTTTTTATGAGTTATCTTTTGAAATTTATGATAAAATGTATAAATTTCTTTGATTCCCAAGTACTAGATGTTAAGAAAACATACGTAATCCAGAAGGCCCAAGTTAAGTCTGGTATTCCACCTGTGGTCTAGAGGGTGACACGACTAACAAGAAACAGTACAAAGGATTAGTCCAGATAAAATCACTTTATCTAGCAGATCTAGGAAACTCTCAATTGGATATCCTCCCTGTGGGAGGAATAAAGATGCCTTGTTGAAGTTTCAAGTTGTTTATTCATTTAAGTAGGTAGATGGATGAGTGTTCCTGTTCTAATGTTCCCATGGGGAGGGTATCAGACCGGGGGGGGGGGGGGGATAGAGTCTCCTAGATCTGGTAGTTAAAGTGATTTTATCTGAACTAATCCTTTGTAGAAAGTACTGGATGCTGTGGGCAAACTCATGCAGTGTGACAGACTTCCAGCAGAACTATCAAAGTAAGAACTGACAGGGCATTTATCTTGGCTCTGTTTTATGCAACATACACAGTGAAACACTGGAAAAGAAAAGGATTTGGAGGCTATGAACAATGGTCTGTGACAGACAGCAGGAATTAATCAGCTGCATTTTGCATACTTCTGGGTTCCTTAATGCAAACAGCATCTAGAGATAAGATTAAAACATGCTATAAAAAAAATGAAGTAATACAAAAAGCAACAACAGGAGGACATGCTAGTAAATGCTCTTGGCCTTCCATACACTCAGGGTTACATGCCAAAACCTCAAAAGCAAATATGTCAAGAGGCTTTTCAATTAGCCTGCCTACAACATGGGTGGTCCCTCCCTCACACCACATGGTCAAATTGGTCATGGACAGGGCATGGAAAGAGACAGACCCACTTGAATAGGGCTTCCTTTATGGACTATAATGGTAATGACTGCCACCAACAGTGGACCCCTTAAAGACAACCCCTCAATCCAGCCACTAAAAAGAAATTCCAGGGCTGTGGATCAAATGGAAAAGCAAACTTTCATTTCAAGTACTCTTTGATATAAGGGCTTCAAACTCTGAGATGCTTATGACATGTTTTTAAGTGTGACCTAGTGAAGAAAATGCTAGGTGTTCTGAAAAAAGTTGCCACATAGCAATCTGCACTGACAAACAGAAATACAGGTGGCAGCCGTGACCTGTATTACATCACTCTCCCTAAGGCTTACTACTAAGGCATGACAGCATCAAGTGTGGCTGCACCAAGTATCATCATGAAGAAAGAGGCCTGGCTTAGACTTTGTGGGTTCACAGAAAACTTCAAGGTGTCCTTCGCCAATGCTCCATTGGATGGGTCCTCCCTCTTCAGACCCCAGGTGAAGGAAACGTTGCTTAAGAGTAAGAATGAATGAAATACACTAGTGGCTATTAGGGTTAAGTTCACTGCTCCCTAGAGATCCTATCTCAGGAATCAGAAGGATGTAAAGAAAACTGGGGTTTAGAAAATATCCCAACACTCATCGTATGACCAGCATTCTGAAAGATACTCCTGAGGTCATGAGGTTTCTCTGAAGGATGCCACCTTAGAGACAGAGGTAGGTTCAGTAGACTTTCTCCTGTGAGCCAACACCACCACCCTTGAAGGTCTGCCCAACTGTCCACCTCTGGATGCAGTTGGGGAACAACCAGCCCTGCATTTGACTGTGTGGCTGGCCATCAGGCAGCACAAGTGGATCAGGAAAATCATTTCCAGAGGCTATTCCACTTACTAAATTTTTGGAAAATCAGTGTCACTTTGCCAAAAGTAAGTGGCATAATTGGAGGTATCTAACTGGCTAGCAAAAAAAAGAACTGTGCAAAGAGTCCAACCAGACCAGACAGGATCTGGGATTTACTCCAGATTCTTAGTTCCCAAAAATATAAAGGACCTCAGGCCATCGCCAGATCTCAGTCGTCCAAGTCTTTACATTATTAAAAAAAAAAAATACCTGGATATTCATGGTGCAGTCACACTTCCATGCTTTCAGGAAGGACAGTGGATGTGCTCTTTGGACCGTAAAGATGCCCATTTGCATACAGAGCAAAGATATCCAGGACATTCCTGCACTTTTGGGTGTAGAATAGCCACTATCAATACCCTTTGCTCTCACTACAGCCACTATAGTGTTCACCAAATATATGTCACAAGTTCAGCTTGTCTGAGACTGCTGGGGATAAAAGTTTCCTGTACCTAGACAAATGGTCATGGCTAGAACATCTAACACAGTCTCCGAGTTTGGCAAGGGATTGTTTAGCTTTATTCTGGGAATCTCAGTGAACACTGCAAAGTCAGAGTTGAAGCTATCACAAAAACTGACTTTCATAAGCTGCCATCTTGTCACCAGACTGAAACTGATCAGCTTTCCACCGGTCTTCTGTCAGACTTTTTCTGCAACATCCATCTCCATCAGCAGCTCTCATTTTAAGAATACTGGGGCTCATGGCAGCAACAATATACCTGGTACTATTTGCTATACTGCATAGGAGAATCTTAAAACGGATGCTACAAGTTATATGGCCTCAGCTGGAAGAACCCATAGTTCCAGCTGTGCAGCTATCCAAAGCCTGCCACAAACATCTTCATAGGTTGCTTCATTCTCACAACCTAAGCAAAGGTGGTCCCCTTTTCGACTTCCCTAGCCTCAGTCACAGTTACCACAGATGCATCTTGCTTGTGGTTTGGGGGAGGCACTGTTTGGGACATAAGGAACAAGGGGACATGGACTCAAGCAATGTACCAGTGTGCTTTTCAGAATTCTCCAGCAGAGAAAAATATAAGATGACACTGCCTTAATGCTTCCAGATAACAAAGAGTTTACTTCCAGGTCATTTTATTTTAACAGGCTGGGGCAAAAAATATTCAAGGTTATGTTGTCCAGATGGCTGTGTGACTATACTGTTTACTGCTACATTGCCAGTAACAAAATAATTCAAATAGTTGATCATTTTTGTTCACTTTACTTGGTGATCTGCATCAAAACTAATCCATACTACTAGCATATATATAAAAAGACAGAAGAATCTAATCACATGACTAAAATCAGCCTATAACGATATATAATTACATATCTCCATATAAATCCGTAAAAACAACTCTCCTAAAAAACTTATTACAAAGAATATAATTAATTAAATAAATATTTACTGATGTACAAGAACACCATTATATCTAAAGACACCATTACAACATTACATTTTACTAATTCTTAGTATTAACAGACTATAAGTGAAGTTTTGTCATTCAGCCCTGGAGGTTGTGTGGCATTTAATTATTTGCTAGTGAAGTTCCCTTGTTTCTGATTCAGCTTCCCACTGGGTCCCCCCAAATAGATTGTGGTACCTTTTCTAAAATGCTGAATATTTTTTTTTCAAATCTCTATATTCAGTTGAATGTTTATAAACAGCATTACTATCATCACTACTTTTAACAGCATATATGAGCTCCTATACTCTTTGCCTTAATTGTCTATCAGTCTTTCCTATGTAAAATGATTCATAGCAAATATGTTGAATATAAACTACCCCTAGGGTATTACAGTTCTATTTTCCATAACTTTGTAACACCTGTGGGCATGTTGTGACACAAATATTAGTCCCATCATCAATGAATCTGCATTGTGGACATGACCCACATTTAATCATACCATAATGTACTTCCTAGGGTGTGAGTTTTCTACAATAGTTTTCAAATTCCTAACTCCTTTATGTATAAATCTCAGGCCATCACTTGTGTTTTCTTTTTTTTGGAAACAATGATTTTCATATGTATGTATATGTGTATATATATATATATATATATATATATATATATATATATATATATATGTGTGTGTGTGTATGTGTATATATATATATATATATATATATATATATATATATATATAAATAATGTTTGTTGAAACACACAAATTGTTACTTCAATTGTTAACGAACCAATTATTGTTGCAGGCTAATTTTAGTCATTCTTATATGTGTGTGAATTAGGTATGGATTAGTTCTGATGAAGTTCACCAAGAAAAGGGAATGGAAGTGCTAAACTATTAAGGAGCAATGACTGTTTTTCTACTCCAGACTTGGTGCAACTACTGGCAGTGCTTCTTGTGAACACATGTACACAGTGACTTGACCTTTGATTATCATGTGTACTTAGTAAATTGTTCTACTTTATGCGACTTATAACTTATACACAACAGTATGGTATCTAGGTCCAAAGATGTCACTGTTCCATTGTACTCAGCTCTCATCAGACCAGCTATTAAGTATAATGCCCCCTTTGGTATGAACCTAACCACACATATGCAACAACTGGAGCATCCTCAGGGGTTCCTCATGAAAATGATGCACAGTGTAGAAAACGTGTCCTACTCTGACTGCCTCAAGGCATTATCCTTACAACTGGTCTACTGAATGCTGATGGGCAATCTATGCCTGGCCTTCAAAGCAGCCTCTGATCCAGGCCTTATGGACCTGTTGCACATCTGTAAAACACAGTGTCAGAAGATCCCAATCTAGGGGCCTGAACCTTGTCTGCAACATAGATAAGACATGCTGGAGGTACAGATATGTGTCTCAGAGCATATCCCTTCTCTGGAACAGGCTTCTCATTAATTTGAAGAAGAGTTCCTCCCTGCCCTTATTCAAGCACAACTTGGATCAGAGGATGGGTAACTGTAAATGTACCCTTGCTCTGCTACCTATGTTCTTATTAGAAACAAAAAGCTTGTAAATTCTCAACCATTCATACCAAAGTTACACCCAAGCATGGCTAGTCTTAGAAAGGCCCTTTAGGGTCGTTAGCCTACTAATCGCCTATGAACCTATGGAACAAGTACAAGGGTGACAATCTGATAAGTAAGCTTTCAGCTTTTTCTTGAATTATGGAAGGTTACTGATTTGCAAGGCGGTATGGGGAGACAGTTCCACATCTCCGTCTTAATATGCACTGAACAGGAGTTTAGTGCACAGATGATATGCTCACAGGACATTACTGAACAACTATAAGACAAATGCTGCTCAGTATACCCTGCCTTCCAACCAGCTGAAGATCTCTTGTTTTTCTGAGGTCAGGAATACAGAATGGGACTGCACTTCAGATTTGGTTACTGCAATTAACAATGTTACAAAGGAATTAGAATGAGTCCAATCTTATTTTGTCTTTCACAGTATGCCCCACTGCTTCCTACAAGTCTGTAAGCTTAGCTGAATTGGCTAACTTACACGGACTACTGATTTAATTCTTACCTTCATTTTCTACTTTTTAGTGTCAGCTCTTGACTCTCTTGGTCAGTAGTTGACTGGGATATCTTATAACCATGAATTCTAGGGTGGCAGAGGTGTAAATATTTTGCTAAACCTGCCAAGGGTCCTACTTTTTTTTTCATTTGGGAATGGATTTCTAAAGACCTTGCCCTTACCTACCTTGGCACCTTGAGACATCACCTCAGGATCTGCCACAGGCTATGTAAAAAAAAAGTGATTATGGAAATCCAAGACCCTGTAAAAATGGTCTGGCTGCCTGGAAGCAGTTGGTTGGGAGTTAGGATACAGGCAAGAGCTGAGTACGACATCAACCACTACCTCTAGTACTGTAGGAAAAGCAAGAGGTTTATGTTCAGGGAGTTTCAAAATTTATCTTACCCTTTTCTTCGATTGAGGGAAGTACTGAGCTTCCCATCTGAAGAACTCACTCATTTTAAGGAATGTCTCCTCAAAGGTGAAGTCCTTAGACTGTGAAGCTCAGACAAGTTTTTCATCAGACTCTGAATCTGCACATGAGCCACTGGAGATATGGACAACATACACTAATTCATCCTCATCTGAGTAGTAGGAATAAAGAAGTTATGTTCTTAACATAACGTTCCATGTGAGTTGTTCATCTCGCCTTTGTTCTTACACGTGGGTACAGAGCCGATCCGTCGGCTCAGAGTCGGCCACTTTCCAAGCTCAAGATCTTTGAGTAGCTCGAGGAACAGTCCTTATCCCATGATGCTCTCTGACTAACCTCAGATCTAGTTTGCTGAACCCAGCAAGAAAGGATACCACTAACACACCAATATGCCAAACATATACACATGTATATATATATTTACAATTTGCTAAGAGATACTCTGGCTGGAGTAAAGGACAGTAGTTAGACCAACCAGACCACCAATCATACCCGTTCTTCAAGAACCCGGAGGGGGGAAGGAATGTAAGAACAAAGGCGAGATGAACAACTCACATGGAACGTTATGGTAAGAACATAACTTCTTTATGTGAAGTTGTTAAATCTCGCAGTTTGTTCTTACACATGGGTAGCGTCCCAAGCACCCTAACCTTGGATGGCTCACGGGAGTACATTCCTGAGAACAGTGGAACCAAAGGAAGCCCTGTCCCTGGAGGCCCTGTTCACTTTGCAATGAGTGATAAACGTATGAAGTTTGGACCAAGTAGCGGCTGCACAAATAGTGTCCAAAGGAAAATTGGCTGCATGTGCCAAAGATGTAGACACAGCCCTGGTGGAATGAGCTTTCATACTATTCTGTAAGGGTTGATTGGTTGATGAATATATAAATTTTATGCAATCAGATAACCACTTAGACAATGTAACTTTAGCTACAGGCAGCCCCTTTTTATTGTCCACATAAGAAACAAACAGTTGCTCCGATTTCCTAAACTCTTTTGTTCTGTCTAAATAAAACCTCAATTGTCTGTGAACATCAAGTTTATGTAACATATATTTCAATATATTCGAATGGTGTCTGAAAAAAGTGGGTAACTCAATAGACTGGTTCAAATTACCCTCAGAGCAGACCTTAGGGAGAAAGGTGGGATTTGTCCTGAGAGACACACTGTTGGGGTAAAAGATCAGGTATGGAGGCCTAGTAGAAAGAGCTTGTAGTTCAGAAACTCTATGGGCTGAGGTAATAGCCACCAGGAATATTGTTTTCCAAGAAATTGACTTCAAGGGGCAAGAAGATGGAGGTTCAAAGGGGGGAAGCATCAGCTGAGATAGTATTAAATTTAGATTCCAGGAGGCAACTGGTTGTCTGACAGGTGGCTTAAGGTGATGAATCCTTTTCAGAAAGGCTTTACATAATCTATGAGACATAAGATTGGATCCTTCAAATCCCAAGTGAAAATTAGATATTGCAGCTAATTGAACTCTTACAGTGACCGCTGCTGCACCTTCGTGAAAAAGCATAGTCAGAAACTCCAGAACATTATCAATAGGAGCAACATAGGGATCAATATCCTGTTGAGAGGCCCAATAAACAAAACACTTCAATTTGCTGTTGTACAGTTTCCTGGTGGAGACTTTATGAGAGGAAACTAGAATACGTTGCACCGCGGAAGACAGATTATATGACCTGGCCAGGTTGGGAAGTGGAGCAGCCAAGCTGTCAGCTTGCTGGACTGAAGACAGGGGTGAAGAACTCCTGACGAGGGAGTCAGAAGGTCCGGCACTGGGTCCAGAAACCAAGGTTCTTCCAGCTGGTATTGATGAAGGAAGGGGAACCATATCTGTCGAGGCCAGAAGGGGGTTATCAGAATAACAGTCCTTCCCGAGCCTTTTGCTTTCTGTAAAAATCTGGAAATCAGAGGGGTTGGAGGAAATGCATAAAGGAGATCAGAGGGCCAATCATGTACGAGTGAATCCCTTGGGCTGTCCCCCGGTGGAGGATTCAGGGCAAAGTAGCTTCTGCATTTGGCATTCAATGGGGATACAAAGAGGTCGCAACAAGGCTGGCCCCATCAGCGGAATATAATTTCCGACACTTCTTCTTTGAGGGACCACTCGTGGGGCAACAGAATTGCTCTGCTCAGTTTGTCCGCTATCATGTTGGATTTCCCTTGGATGTGCGTTGCTATCAGAAAGCGCCTAGTGGATACAGCTCACTGCCAAATTCTCAAGGCTTCTCGGCATAAGGGGTAAGACTTGGTTCCCCCCTGTTTGTTGATGTACCAGACCACCGACATGTTGTCCCTCTGGATCGCAATCGTCTCCCGAGGCAGAGAGTCACGGAAGTGCTGCAATGCTAAAAGCACCACTCTCAACTCCAGGACATTGATGTGCAGATGGAATTCCATCTCTGACCAGGTACCTTGGGCAGTTCTTCCCTGAAAAAGCCTCCCCACCCTATCAGGGAAGCATCCGTGGTCACCGTGGCTACGGGAGGGAGAAGTACAAATGGTGGACCCATCGTCAAGTGGTGGCTGTTCAACCACCAGAGAAGGTCCTTCTGGCAAGCGTCTTGTCAGTAGGATCTTGAACGACATTGGGAGCTGTTGATAAGACCACTGGGTGAAAAGCAACCATTGGAGTATCCTCATGTGCATCTGTCCCAGAGGAACTGCTATGAGGGTAGCTGCCATGGTGCCTAACAGCTTTAAAACCCGAAAGGCAGGCATTCTGTTTTCTTTTAGCAAGTGTGACCCCTGATTTCGTAGAGAGATAACTCTTTCTTGAGGTAATCGTTGCACCGCGGAAGACAGATTATATGACCTGGCCAGGTTGGGAAGTGGAGCAGCCAAGCTGTCAGCTTGTGGGACTGAAGACAGGGGTGAAGAACTCCTGACGAGGGAGTCAGAAGGTCCGGCACTGGGTCCAGAAACCAAGGTTCTTCCAGTTGGTATTGATGAAGGAAGGGGAACCATATGTGTCGAGGCCAAAAGGGGGCTATCAGAATAACAGTCCTTCCCGAGCCTTTTGCTTTCTGTAAAAATCTGGGAATCAGAGGGGTTGGAGGAAATGCATAAAGGAGATCAGAGGGCTAATCATGTACGAGTGAATCCCTTGGGCTGTCCCCCGGTGGAGGATTCAGGGCAAAGTAGCTTCTGCATTTGGCATTCAACGGGGATACAAAAAGGTTGCAGCAAGGCTGGCCCCATCAGCGGAATATAATTTCCGCCACTTCTTCTTTGAGGGACCACTTGTGGGGCAACAGAATTGCTCTGCTCAGTTTGTCCACTATCATGTTGGATTTCCCTGGGATGTGCGTTGCTATCAGAAAGCGTCTGGTGGATACAGCTCACTGCCAAATTCTCAAGGCTTCTCGGCATAAGGGGTAAGACTTGGATCCCCCCTGTTTGTTGATGTACCAGACCACCGACATGTTGTCCCTCTGGATCGCAATCGTCTCCCGAGGCAGAGTCATGGAAGTGCTGCAATGCTAAAAGCACCACTCTCAACTCCAGGACATTGATGTGCAGATGGAATTCCATCTCTGACCAGGTACCTTGGGCAGTTCTTCCCTGAAAAAGCCTCCCCACCCTATCAGGGAAGCATCCGTGGTCACAGTGGCTATGGGAGGGAGAAGTACAAATGGTGGACCCATCGTCAAGTGGTGGCTGTTCAACCACCAGAGAAGGTCCTTCTGGCAAGCGTCTGTCAGTAGGATCTCGAACGACATTGGGAGCTGTTGATAAGACCACTGGGTGAAAAGCAACCATTGGAGTATCCTCATGTGCATCTGTCCCAGAGGAACTGCTATGAGGGTAGCTGCCATGGTGCCTAACAGCTTTAAAACCCGAAAGGCAGGCATTCTGTTTTCTTTTAGCAAGTGTGACGCCTGATTTTGTAGAGAGATAACTCTTTCTTGAGATAATCTGACCAAGGTGGTGGTGGTGTCTAGGTCTGCTCCGATAAAAGAGATATGCTGCAATGGTAATAAGGCAGATTTTTCAAAATTTATGGTTATTCCTAACAGAGATTGATCGTATGATCCCTGGAAAGATTGAGTTGATGCCTGGTGGTGGAGGATAGGAGCCAGTCGTCCAGATACGGAAACACCCAGAATCCTAGACGCCTCGGATGAGCCATAACTACTGCCATGCATTTGGTGAACACTCTGGGGTTTGTGGTGAGACCAAAGGGCAGTGCTCGAAATTGGTAGTGACTGGCCCCCAGCCAGAAACACAAATGATCTGTGGATGGTCTGGCCATTTTGATGTGGTAATACGCATCCTTGAGATCTAAACATCACATCCAATTGCCAGTTCCCAGGAATGGGAGTATCGACTGAAGCATGACCATCCGGAACTTTTCCTTCTTTACAAAAGCGTTGAGCTTGCTGAGGTCTAAAATGGGCCTCCAGTCCCCCGTTTTCTTTGGAACTAAAAAGAATCTGGAGTAAGTTCCGGATCCTATCTGGTCCGCCGGGACTGGCTGGATGACTCCTTTTTTCGAGCAGCTTTTGGATTTCTATAGCTGCTTGATCCCGCAGACTGGGTGGAATGTCTGGGATTCTTGTTCTGACTGGCGGGGACTCTGAAAAGGGAATGATGTAACCTCTGGTAACTATGCTTTGTACCTAAGAATCTGATGTAATTCCTAGCCAGGCATATGGGTACAAAGCCAAGCGACCCCCGACTGCCCCCAGAGTAGGACAGTCGGGCCTCCTCTCAGGAGCGCTGATAAGGCTTGCCAGGGAACTGCTCCCTGTCGCCCTGGTTTTGCGGACCTCCTCTGCCACGAAAGTGGCGTCTTTCATTATTGCCCCCTCCTCTGCCCCTGAAAGGGGGTTCACTACATGTGTTCTGGAAAGCTCCTTGGGACTTCTGGAACCACATTTTCCCACCTTTCTGCCCTTTGAGGTATGGTCTAGTAGGGGTGGAAAAACGGACTCCTACGGCAGATAGAGTCTTTCCTTCCTGCTCAAACCTAGTGAGAGTCTCCTCGACTTTGGGCCCAAACAAAAAAGAGCCATCAAATGGGGTGTTGACAAAGGAAGACTTGAAGGCTTCCGCAAAGGAGCATAAACGCATCCAGGATTGTCTCTGCAGAGCTATCGCTGAACCTGCTGCTCGACTCGACCCATCGGCTGCATAGGAAATGAGCCGCATGGGCGAGTTGACAATGGAATTAAGGGCAGAAAGCGGAGCCATCACCTTCTCAGAAATAGCTTCATCTGTGTTACCCTTTAGAGTATCTCCCAGTTCCTGGAGGAGATCTCACTGAAGACGGGTAAAATAGGTTAAATAGTTAAGTGATCTCATGGCAAACGTCACAGAACTAAAAATGCATTTCCCATATCTGTCCATCGTCCTAGAATCTCTATTAGGAGGATGGACAGTAGAAGAGGTCTCTGACATCTCTTTCTTGGTGGCCGCCGCCACCACCATGGCATCAACAGGGACTCCTTTAGTGAGGTACAATTTGTCTTGAGGGGAAGTGATGAACTTATTGGGCCTCCAAGGGACTGGTTCCATGGAATCAGGGGACTCCCACGCCCTTCGAGCAACCAGTTCCATCAGTTCGTCGAAGGGTGGAGTAACCCAGGAGGTGGAAGGTTGAGACCCAAAGGCCTTCAGGAGCACCAACTCATCCTCAGTAGGGGTAACGGACTGCCAGTCACCCCTCTGTTTCAGTATTTCCAGGATGTCTGCAAAGGAGACATCCTCCGAGGGGGGCAGTGGGGACCCTTCTGATTCCTCTAAGTTGGTGTCTGATGTCAAAGATTCCTGAGGGGAATCCAAATGCCTCCTCTTGCAAACTCTCTTTCTGGGGACTTCATCAGTGTGAGCATCTGGTGAAGTCTCAGTAGAGCAGGGTTCACCCAAAGGGGTTACCTGAGGCTCTAGGTCTCGATGCTTAGTAGGAACCTGCGATGTAGAGGCAGAACACGGCATTTTAGGGGAGGAAGAGGAGAGAGCTGAGGAAGTGTGGGTCTTAGCAGACATTACTCTCCTCATGGCATCGAAGGCACCAGAGTCTCGACCCAAGGAATCCGCCAGTTCCGAGGAAGATGGCGGCTTCCCCAGTGCTGAGACCAAGGGCTCCGAACCGGAGGATGAAGCCGAGCTTATCTGCGCTGAGGACTCGAGAGGAAGGGTCAGAACAGACGCGTCGGTTCGACTCTCCCCCCGGAACTGACGAGAGAGTGTTGGCTCTGAGACTCTTCGAACAGCACCGAAGAGATCAGGGTCGACGGAGCCGAAGTCACTGGGACAGGACTCGGCTCTGCAGGTTCCACAACCATCAGATCTTCCGCCTCCGGCTCTGAAGGCCTAGCTAAGCTTGGAGGAGGAGTAGTCTCAGGCAATGGAATGGTAGTAGGATTCGAACCCAGTTGGGACGAAGCCAAAAGTAATTTGGCCAATGCTGGGTTCTCTAAAAGCCTCTGCACCACATGTTCCACATCGATATCTGAAAGGGTCCTAGAAGTATGGTTCGAAGGGACCGAAGAAGCCACAGACCTGAGTATTGGAGACTTCAACACCTCTGACACCGGCTCCAGTACAGAGGATTGGCTCCGAAACATCGGTTCGGTACACAGCTCCGATGACTTAGAAACTGGCAACCGCACCTTAACAGAGGTGCTCGGAGCCGAGGACCTGGGTTCCGAGGACAGCCTTGAAGACTTCGACCCTTTCGAAGACTTGGAGGTCTGGTCAGTCTTATCCAAGGCTTCCTGAAATTCAGGTTTCAACATACCTCTATCAATTAACTTTCTTCTTCTTTCAAGTAATACTCTGCCACTAAAAGAGTGGCAGATAGAATAATCCTCCTGTAAATGCACCAGTCCTAGACAATATACACAAGACACATGATTGTCCGTAATGGACATTTTCTGCCCACAGTCGCAACTCTTGAAACCGGACTTCTTTTTCTCTTTTTGGTCCGCCATAATATCAAACAGCACACACTTATGAGATCCCTGATAATAAAACAAAACGGTACTTTCTACACCCAGAAAAACAATTTATATCTCAATATTAAATCAAATATTTATAGCAAAATGGCAAAAACACACTGATTAATATCACTAAATATAAAGGGATAGAGCCCTGTTCAACTATTTAGAAGTGAAGCACAGAAGTGCCTAAATGAAAAAAAGGCCAAAGGCCCAAGAGCAACCGCTCCAATAAAACTAACACAGCAAATTCCACACAACACGAGGGACACAGCCCTAAAAACAAACAGGAACAGACTACTAACTGTAATAGAATACTAACTCTATGAAAACTTTAGAAATATTTGTCAAAAAACAGAAAAAGAATTATACTGGCCCAAGCTCTCTGAAGAACTTGCGATCCGTTGCAGCAGCAAACTAGATCTGAGGTTAGTCAGAGAGCATCATGGGATAGGGACTGTGCCTCGAGCTACTCAAAGATCTTGAGCTTGGAAAGCGGCCGACTCGTTGCACTGAAGTCCAAGTTGCAGCCTCAAAAATATCCTTGGTTGGTACTCCTCTGAGGAAGGCTGCTGAGGTGGCTGCTGCCCTGGTAGAATGTGGTCTAATGCCCTTAGGCACTGATTTGCCATGTTGTGAATAGCAGAAACGAATGCAGTGTCCTATCCATTTTGAAACAGTCTGCTTTGAGATAGCCTTTCTTTGTGATCCTGCAGCATATGCCACTAAAAGTTGCTCAGTCTTTCTGAAAGCTTTAGTTTTGTCCAGGTAGAAGCGTAGCTGTCTGTGTATGTCCAAAGAATGCAGAAGTCTCTCCCCTTTATTCTGTGGGTTTGGGTGAAAAGTAGGCAAATGAATGATTTGGTTAAGAGCCACACTGGACACTACCTTAGGCATAAATACTTGGTTTGTCCTTAGAGAAACCCTGTCCGGATGGAAGATAATAAAAGGTTCCACAGCCATTAATGCCTGTAACTCTGAGACTCTTCTTGCTGAAGTTATTGCTAGGAGCAGAGCTGTTTTCCATAATAAGAATTTTATCTCAGCTGTATTGGCTGGCTCAAAAGGAGGCAGTGTGAGTTTTTCCAAGACAAAATTGAGGTCCCATGCAGGTATTGGTGCACTACTTGGAGGTCTTATGTTTTTGGCCCCCCTGAGGTACTGCCTAAGCAATGGATGTGAAAAAATAGGTGGGTCCGTATTGTAATGAGCTGAAATGGCAGAAGCATGGATCTTAATTGATGAGAAGGATAGGCCTTTGTCAAGCATCTCAGATATTGTAAAATCTGAGGAATATTTGGAACAAGCGTGTCAATTCGTTGTGCCTGGTTCCAAGCACAGAATCTCTTCCATTTTTCTGCATAAGATTTTCTGGTGCTGGGCCTCCTGGCCTCCAAAATAACATCCATAACCGCTTTAGAGAGAGGTGTATTCTGAATGGTTACACTATCCGCCATGCAGCTAGATTTAGGGTTCTGAGTTGGCTGTGCAGGATCGGATTGTTTTGTTGGGTCAGTAAATGAGGAATTTGAGGCAATGTCCAGACTGGGCCTTGAGACAAGCTCCTTAGGATTGGGTACCAGTGTTGGCATGGCCAATCCGGGACAATCAGTATCATTTGTGGCTTCTCTTGTCTGACCTTTAGGAGTACCTTGGGGAGGAGAGGCAGTGGAGGAAAGGCATATACTGTAAGGTTGTTCCAGCTGAATGACAAGGCATCCACTTTCCATGCTCGTTTGTGATAAGTCCTTGTGCAGAATCTCTGAAGTTGGCAGTTGTGAGGGGAGGCAAAAAGATCTATGTCTGGGCATCCCCATTTCCTTGTTATCATGTTGAAGATTTGTGGATCTAGTTTCCACTGGTGAGGATCCATGAGGTTTCTGCTTAGTTCGTCTGCCAGAGCATTTGTTTTTCCTGGCAGGAATAGTGCTTGCAGGTGTACTTGGTAAGTCAATGCTGTGTTCCACAAAATCATGGCTTGTCTGCAGAGGGGTTAGGAATGTGTGCCCCCCTGCTTGTTTATGTACCACATGACTGTGGTGTTGTCCGTCTTTATCAGCAGCTGTCCCAGATGAAGTAGGTCCTTGAAGGCTGTCAGGGCATTTTGTACAGCTAGCATCTCTTTTTGATTGATGTGAAGATGCCTTTGGCTTGCGGGTCATGTACCCTGAATACATTTTCCTGCCATGTGGGCCCCCCTGATGCATCTGTTGTTAGTGTTTGCCTGGCTGTGGGTAAAGTGAATGGCTGTCCCTTGTTGTGGTGACAGGCCTGTACCCACCATCGAAACTCCTGCTGCACGCAGGGAATGAGTGAAATTAATGATTCCAGGCTGTGGCAATGTTGAGTCCAAACACTTTTTAGATACCATTGTAGTTTCCTCATATGCGTCTTGCATATGGAATTAGCAGAATGCAGGATGCCATGTAGCCCAGAGCCTGCAGAATTTTTCTTGGAGATAACTGGGTCTTTGTGCCATGCTTTTGAAGTAAGAAGTCAGTTGCCTTTGTATGTCTGGCGTGAGATAAGCCATCTGGGCAGTTGTATTTAAGCTTGCACTCAGGAATATTATCTCTTGAGAGGGTACTAGTTTTGATTTCTTTTCGTTTACTGTGTACCCTAGGCAAATTAGTAATCTTTTTACAAACGCCAGATGCTTTAGTAGAATGTCTTTGGTCTCTGCTTGAATAAGGCAGTCGTCCAAGTAGGGATATATTTGAATTCCTCTTTGTCTGTAAAATGCAATTACTGGTGCCAGGCATTTTGTGAAGACCCTGGGCACAGTAGATAAGCCAAAGGGCAGTGCAGAGAATTGGTAGCACATTGAGTCAGCTATGAATCTGAGGTATCTTCTGCAAGATTGTCTGATTGGGACATGCAGGTATGCCTCTTTGAGGTCCAAAGTTGCAAGCCCAGCCTTCTTGTCCAGCATGGGCAGAAGCTGCTGTAGAGTCAACATTTTGAATTTTGGGACATCCAGAAAAGTAATTAGAATAGACAGGTCCAGAATTGATCTCCATGCTTTGTCCTTTCTTGGTACTAAGAAAAGTCTTGAGTAAAATCCTTGTCCCTGCTCTTGGTGTGGCACTGGCTGAATAGCCCTCATGTCCATGAGAGATGAAACTTGTTTTTGTGCCTCTGACCATTGCTTGTGTGGCAGGTCTGGCATACCTTTTACCTTTGGAAGGGTGTGAAAGTGGAACCTGTAGCCCTGAGAGACTATATTTAAGACCCATTTGTCCTGGGTGATCATGTGCCAATTTTGTGAAAAAAGTGCTAGCTTTCCCCCTAAGGGTGCTGCTAAAAGATAAATGCTTGGCATTGGCAGAGGGAAGTCATTGGGACTGTTTCCTATATGGCTGTGATTTGTCTTCTCCACTTTTGGAGGTAGAAGCACCCCATTGTTTGAGTCTGTATGAGCCCTGGGGCTGTTGTGTGCCTCTATGGCGTCTATATCTGCCTCTTTGTGGCCTGTCTGACATGGGAAAGGACCAATTCTTAGAAGGCCAGTTCCTGCTAAATCTGGGTGGCTGTACCTGTAAGAAATCCTTTACTGTCTGCATAGATTTAGCTTTATCTTCCATTTTCTTCAACACCTCTTCTGCCTTAACACCAAACAAAGTATCATGCTGTAATGGAGCATCCAATAATTTTGCTTTAACATGATCAGGCAGAGTCTGTTCCTTTAACCAAGCATGCCTTCTAATGACAGAACCTGTTACAGCGGCCCTGCAAGAGGCCTCCAGTGAATCATAACCACATTGCAAAGTATGCTTTCCCACTTGTTCAGCTGCATGCAATACATCTTGCATTTCCTTGTTCTCAGAACATTCAGAATTTGTCAACATTTTCTGTTTTAGCAGAGACATTAAGTATTACTGATATTTAAGCATATGAAACTGACAATTTAAAGCCCTTACAGCCAAGGTAGCAGAAGTATAAACTTTTTCCCACCATCTGTCCAGAGCCCTTGAATCTCTATCTGAGGGGACAGGGTTTTTTGCAGTAGCGGCCTTGACCCCTTTGGGACCCTGAGAAATAGTTTCTGGGTCAGCAGCAGGGTTTTTATATAGAAATTTATGAGAATCTGGAACCCTGTAGTATCTGTCTGGCTTAACAGGTGCAGGAGGTAAAGAGTCGGGAGACAGGCCGGACTCTGAAAATACATCATCTACAATGTCTAGAACAGGTGGAATAGCAAGAGGTCTGTGCTGAGGTAGTAAGAGAAAGTCTCTCAGCCTTTTCTTAGATTCTGAGTAATCTTGGCTCTCCCAGTGGAAATGCTCCCTCATGGTATGCAGGGTTTCCCCAAAGGAGTAATCCTCAGGAGAAGAAGCTGAAGGAATAGATTCTTCAGCATCAGAATCCTCATAGGGAGGAATAGAGTATCCCTATTCTGAAGAGGAGTCAGAGGAAATGGAAACCTGATCAGAGGAATCATATTCAGTGTCTTGCCTAGGCCTCTTATCAGGAGGGGGGTGGGAACCCCTGATCAAAGTAATTAGGTCTTCGGCCATTTTGAGCATCTGTTTCTTAGGCATGGAAGTCTGTCCTGGAGAATGCTGTACTTGTTTCCTTGTCTTTAAAACTGTTTTAGTCTTTGTCTTGGATGCTGAAGTTGGCTTGATATAAAGCTGTGTAGGTCTGAAAACACTCTCAGAAGCCGATGCCTGCTCAGCGGCTCCGGACCCATTTGAGGGATTAGTTTCCGAAGGCCCAATACCTTGAGTATCCAGAAGCCTAGTTGTCTCCACATGGGAGTCGGAGGCGGCCTGTGGCTCTGAGGTAGCGGGTGTCAGGGGCTGTGAAAGCGCCTCACTGAGAACCAGCGAACCGGCGACCGGCCTAGAAGAGGCTTTGTCATCGGTTTTGGACCTCGGATGCTGTCCTTTTCTTTTTCCTTGCGCTTTTTATGAACGCCGGTCGTCAGCTGTTCTGACGGCATTATATAGTTAAACCTTCGGCCAAAGTAATCAAAAGCAAAATCGTACCGACACTTAATAGTGCGTTGGTTAAATCTAGCACAAAACCGACAACTAGCAACGTCGTGGTCAGGGCCTAGGCAAGGAATACAGTAAGAATGAAAATCCTTATGAGGTATTTGCTTCCCACAAGAAATACAATTGTTAACTTTTTCTGACATCGGTCTGGAGCAAGAAAAAAGTTTCCCCAATGGGGTACTTAGCTTTATTGAAGACTTCGGATCTGAAATTCAATTTCGTAAATCTCAGGAGTCGGCCGACCGGCACTTGCGAACTGCTTTTGCTTCGGGCACCGTGCGGCAAGAAAGACTGAAGAAAATGGCACCGGCTGCATCTTTTATACCCCTGGCGCACTGTCGTCAGGGAAGAGGCGAGAGCAACCGATGCTGGACCAGGACTTTGGAATTCAGGCCGACTGCGGGTAGCCTGCCAGCAGGATAAAGTACAGTTTTGTACCTACCATAAATGTAGATGTCCGAACTGGATAGCATCTGCAGTCATAACAACTGGGTTGTCCTGTCGTCAGGCAGCCCTTCAGTCGGCCGGATTCCAAAGTCCGGGTCCGGCTTCGGCTGATGTCGCAGTTCACCCGACGTCATCTCTGTTGGTCTTCGGGTATAAAAGCATCAGCCGACGCCATTTTCCTCAGTGTTTCTTGCCCCAGATGCCAGTAGCCCTCTTGAAGGCTAAAATTTGGATAGATGCCAATGTTTCCAAAAAGATAGAGGTAAACACAAAAATAAGCATGTATGTACATATATACAAACAAATACACCATAAAAGACTCCCCCCCACCAGCTAGCTATTAGGAGGGTAAACACCCTAGGAGTACCACAGAGGGAAGGAGGAGGGTAATCCTGACTGCAGATGCTATCCAGTTCGGACATCTACATTTATGGTAGGTACAAAACTGTACTATGTCCTTCATGGATGCATCTGCAGTCATAACAACTGGGTAGAATACCATAGCCAACTAGGGAGGAGGATAAAAGTAGATTATGGTGTGTTTAGGATCCCTTGCAGTACAGCAGTGGCAAACCCTGCTCGGGATCTGGAATATAGAGGCAAATTATAATGCTTGGCAAATGTATGCACGGAGGTCCAAGTAGCCACCTCAATAATGTCTTTGGTTGCCACTCCTCGTAAGAAGGCTGTGGTAGTGGCTGTTGCCCTTGTAGAATGAGGTCTTATGTTCTGTGGAATTGGTTTTCCATGGAAGGAGTAACAGAATCGTATGCAATTTCCTATCCATTTGGAGATTGTCTGTTTGGAAATAGCTTTTCCTTCCCTTCCTGTTGCATAGGCTACAAAAAGTTGGTCAGTCTTTCTGCTATTTTTTGTTCTGTCCAAGTAGTAGCGTAGCTGTCTATGTACATCCAAGGTATGCAGTATTCTTTCCCTCTGTTTTGTGGGTTGGGAAAGAAGGTAGGTAGGTGGATTGCCTGGTTTAAAGACACTCTGGATACCACCTTAGGCATAAATGTAGGATTAGTCCTCATGGACACTCTATCTTGGTGGAAGATTAGGAAGGGTTGCACTGCCATTAAGGCCTGTAGTTCTGAAACCCTCCTTGCTGAAGTAATTGCCAGTAGGAAAGCAGTTTTCCATGACAGGTGTTGTAGGTCTGCTGTTGCTGCTGGTTCAAAGGGTGATAGTGTCAACTTTTCTAGCACAAAGTTTAAGTCCCAAGCTGGTAATGGTGGTTTCCTTGGAGGTTTTACATTCTTGATTCCTCCGAGGAACTGCCTGAGCAAAGGGTGCGAAAAAACAGGTGGATCAAAGCTGTATTCTGCTGAAATAGCTGATGCATGTATCTTGATGGAGGAGTAGGACAGGCCTGAATGAAGAAGTTCGGCCAGATACTCCAGAATGTTAGGCATATCTATGTTTGACACATCTTTTCCTCTTTCCGTACTCCAAATGACAAACCTTTTCCATTTTCCAGCATAGTTCCTTCTTGTTGAAGGTCTGCGTGCTTCAAGAATAATGTCTTTAACTCTTTGGGAAAGTTCTGGTTTAGCTGCTGCTATGTGATGTTCCATGCAGTCAGTTGCAACGTTTTTAGGTTTGGATGTATGATGCTGTAGTTGTTCTGAGTTAACATCAAAGGCATCAGTGGTATTGGCCACATATTGTTCGAGACATGCTCCTCAGCAGTGGGTACCAGTGTTGTCTTGGCCAGTTTGGAGCTATCAGGATTATCCTTGGATGTTCTTCCTTGATTTTTAGTAGTACTTTGTGTATCAAGGGAAGAGGTGGGAATGCATATGCTGTTAGGCCTTTCCAGCTGAAGGAGAGCGAATCCACTTTCCATGCTAGTGGGTGGAATGTCCTTGTGCAGAACTTTTTGAGCTGGTGATTGAGAGGTGATGCAAATAGATCTATCTGTGGCATTCCCCATTTCTTTGAGATGGTCTTGAAGATGTCCGGGTGCAGCTTCCATTCGTGGGCATCCGATGTGGTTCTGCTTAATATGTCTGCTAGAGTATTTTCTTTTCCCGGTACAAATATTGCCTGTAACTGGATGTTGTAGCTGAGTGCCAGGGTCCACAGCTCCAAAGTCATTCTGCATAGGGGGTATGAATGAGTGCCTCCCTGTTTGTTGATGTACCACATGACTGTGGTGTTGTCTGTCCTTATCATCAACTGGCCCTCTTGGAGAAATGGTTTGAACTTTTGGATTGCCAGTTTTACTGCCAGCATTTCTTTTAGGTTGATGTGCAGGTGAAGTTGATCCTGTGTCCACAATCCTTGCACGCATTTGTCCAGCATGTGGGCCCCCATCCTAGGTCTGAAGCGTCTGTTGTGATGGTCTGGCTTGCTTGACATCTGCGAAAGGGTAGGCCTGGGTTTGACTGACATGCCTGAGCCCACCATAGGAACTCCTGCTTTAAACATGGAATTAGTGGGATTTCTGTTTCTAGGCTGTGTCTGTGTTGGGACCATAAATTCTTTAGGTACCACTGTAGTTTTCTCATATGTAGTCTGGCAAATGGGACCAAGATTATGCATGATGCCATGAAGCCCAAGGCCTGCAGTACTTTTCTTGCTGTTAACTTGTTCAGTTTTGTTAGTGCCAAGAAGTAAAGAGGAGTTCTTTTGTTTTTCTGTAGTCAGGAATGCCATTTGTTTTACTGTGTCCAATTCCGGCCCAAGAATGTCCTTGTTTGGGATGGTATCAGCCTTGACTTTTGTAAATTGACTGTGTATCCCAGTGCTTGTAGCAAGTAAATGACCCTTTGTAAATCTGTTGTCAGCTTGCTTTTGTTGTCCCCTTGTAGCAGGCAGTCGTCCAGGTATGGGTAAATTTGAATTCCTGTAGTCTGCAATGGGCGATTACTGATGCCAGGCATTTTGTGAATACTCTGGGCAGTAGATAAGCCAAAGGGCAATGCTGAGAATTGATAGTGCTCTGATCCTGCAAGAAATCTGAGGTATCTTCTGCAGATTGGTCGAATGGGGACGTGCAGGTATGCCTCCTTGAGATCTAGAGTTACCAGCCAAGACTCCTTGCCCAGCATGGGAAGAAGTTGCTGTAGGGTCAGCATTTTGAATTTTGGGACAATGATGTATGTATTTAAGGTGGACAGGTCGAGAATTGGTCTCCAACTTTTTTCCTTTCTTGGAACTAGGAATAGTCTGGAGTAGAACCCCTTTCCTTGCTCTGCTGTTGGCACTCTTTCCACAGCTCTCATGTTTGCTAACTCCATTATCTGTTGTAGTGCCTCTGTTTTTTGATTTGGAGGTAGATTTGGCATTCCTCTTTTGACTGGTAAAGTGTGGAAGTGAAACCGGTAACCTTGATCTATGGTTTGTAAAATCCACTTGTCTTTTGTTATGTAGTGCCAGTTGAAAATAAGGTTAACTTTCCGCCTAGAGGAGCTGCTATTTGTTCCCTGGTAGGTGGATTTAGGGTTAAGTCACTGTGGTTGTGCTGATGTAGTGGCAGTGGTTGTGTCTGTGCCTCTGTTGTTACCTTGCCACTGTCGTCCTCTGTAGGCACCTCCTCTGGATTGGTTTCTGCCTCTGGAACGTCTATTCCTGCCCCTTTGAAATTTTGTGGAGTCAGGAAAGGACCAATTTTTGGCAGGCCAGTTCCTGCTAAACCTTGGGGGTTGAACCTGCAAGAAATCTTTAACCGTTTGAACAGATTTTGCCTTTTCTTCCATTTTCTTCATAACCTGCTGGGCAGGTGTACCAAACAAACTTGTCTTATCCATAGGAGCATCTAGCAACTTAGCTTTAACATGATCCGGTAAAGCTTGCTCCTTTAGCCATGCATGCCTTCTTATCACTGTGCCAGTCATGGCTGATCTAAATGAAGCCTCCAGTGCATCATAGCCACATTTTAATGAATGGTTGCTAACCTGTTGTATGTTATTTACCATTTCTAATACATATTTCTTATCAAAAGATTCATCAGTGGTTAGTTTTTTAGTTAACTGATCAAGCATAAACTCTTGGTATTGTATCATGTGAAACTGACAGTTTAAAGCTCTAGCTGAGAGAGTAGCTGAAGTGTAGACCTTTTTACCCCATCTGTCTAATGACCTTGCTTCCCTTTCAGAAGGAATAGGGTTTTTAGCTATGGTTGCGGCTACTGCCTTGGGACCCTGGGATATAGTTTCGGGGTCTGCAAGTGGGGCCTTGTAAAGGTGGTGATGAGTATCTGGCACCCTGTAAAATCTGTCTGGTTTGGCAGGGGCTGGGGGTAAAGAATCTGGAGCGGAGCAGACATCATTGAAAGCATCATCCACCACAGAGAGAACAGGAGGTATAGCTAAGGGCCTGTGCTGTGGGAGGTGCAGAAAGGTCCTAAGTCTTTTTCTGGAGTCTGAAAAATCCTGTTGCTGCCATTGGAACTGCTCTCGCATGGCATGTAAGGTTTCCCCAAAGGAGAATTCTTCTGGTGGGGAAGCAGCTGGAATGGATTCTTCAGCATCAGAATCTTCAAAATTGGAGAAAGGAGCCTCTGGCTGGTCAGTTATGTCTGATTAGTCAGCAGAATCATCAGAGGACACTGGCTCAGGGGGCTCTGCCCTAGGTCTCTTCTCTGGGGGCTGCGAGGCCCTGTCTGGGTGAGATTGAGATCCTCTAATTAATGAAATTAAATCTTCTGCCAAAGTAAGCATTTGAGAACTAGCAGAGGGCCTGGTTGTGGGGGGTTTAACAGGCACTGTCTTAGTAGTCTTGGCTGCTTTAGCCCTGGCGAAGGCCTTAATGGACATGGCTGCTGGAGGCCTAGCAGCACCACGTGCTGGGGTAGAGACATCCAAGGGAATGGTGTCTGATAAGTCAGTGGCAACCACCGTAGTGGATAAAATTTCTGAGGCCGATTCAAGAGTGGTAGCAGGGGCTTCAGTTGTAGAGATAGGTTCAGCTGTACTTTGATCAGTTTTCTCGGTTTCGGCCGAAACCGAGACACTCGCGGTTTGCTTAACCATGGTTTCGGCCGAAACCGCGGACCGCGAGTGTCGGTCTTTATCTTTGCGGTTTGGCAGATTGGGTAGTCGGAGGATCCGGCGGCATAATGTACGCAAAATCAGAACCGAAAAACTGTTCTGCAAACTCCGGCGCCTAAGCGTTGTCGGTTGAAAGAAGCACAGGCCGAACAGGCTGCTACGTCGTGGGCTGGGCCTAAACAAGGCAGACAATAAGAGTGGAAATCTTTATGAGGTATTTGTTTCCCACAGGTTAAACAATTATTAACTTTTCTGACATCGGCTGAGGCAAGAAAGAGTCCCCAACGGGGTACTTAGCTTTAGAAGTCTTCGAAGTAGTATTCGGTAGAAGTAATCTCTGGATCCGACCGACCGGCACTTGCGAACAGCTTCTGCTTCGGGCGCCAAGCGGCAAGAAAGACTGAGGAAAATGGCGTCGGCTGATGCTTTTATACCCGAAGACCAACAGAGATGACGTCGGGTGAACTGCGACATCAGCCGAAGCCGGACCCGGACTTTGGAATCCGGCCGACTGAAGGGCTGCCTGACGACAGGACAACCCAGTTGTTATGACTGCAGATGCATCCATGAAGGACATCCCAAGTGTCATGACTGCAACAGTGAAACACGATGAACATCTTGCGATCCGTTGCAGCGGCAAACTAGATCTGAGGTTAGTCAGAGAGCATCATGGGATAGGGACTGTGCCTTGAGCTACTCAAAGATCTTGAGCTTTGAAAGCAGCCGACTCGGAGACGATGAATCAGCTCTGTACCCACGTGTAAGAACAAATGGCGAGATTGAACAACTTCACATCAGTAGATTCCTGGAGGGCTGGGGGTGGGGTGAGGTCTTTCCTTCATTTTCCAGGAGAGGATCCTGTAGCGGGGGGGTCTGGCAGGACTGCTTGGTACTCAATATATATGAGATCCTCAACCAGACTGACAAGATCCTGCTGACAGACCTGGTGAGAGTGAGATCCAGAGGGTCTAGGCGGTGGATGCAGCATTTTAAAGTTTCACCTTTAACTTGGGTCTGAGTGTTGTGTCAGACATACTGGAAGCAAGTGATTACGGCCTACACTCAGTCCACTGATGACTCCTCTCTAACCTAGGTGATTCCACCATACCCCTTGGAAGACCTGCTGCAAGCATCAGATCCCGAGGCCTGCAGAATGGCCCTGGACCCAAGCAACAACTAAGTCTTTTAACTTGTGCAGATGTGCGGGAGACTGATTGCATACCAAACTAGAAAACAGTTGCAGTAGAGGCTTCAGACATGTGCTCGGTTGTTGGAGCGGACTGCAAAGGGGTCTTATCGCCTTTGACTATCACAAGTCTTGGTGGACTGCCAGATGGCAAATGACTGTCGTCCACTACACTAACATGCTTAGGAAGCATTTATGAGAAGGGTTTGAATCAGTGGGACCAGTGGATGCCATACTGCACGAATGTCCCTATCACCCTCTTTCCCTGTCTAAAAATCTCAGCAAGAGACTGAGTTGTACTCTTAATAGTACAACTGTTAAAATGAGCACAGCGGGGGCAGTTGGTAATGTTCTGCTCAGGGTCCAGGTAATAAAGACAGAGTATGGAGGTCTCGATGTGGAAAGTACAGTTGTGTAAAGTCTTACCATAACAGTAGATGTCCTTCTCTTCACTGGTGCAGTATTCCTAACATAAGGAATCTCCTACCAAGGACAGTCCTATGACCAGCCAGTATAACACAGCCTTTAGTATCTACAGGTGCTGTACATCACATGTATGCTCCCTGTGCAGGGTGTAGGGCATAAAGGTGACGTACGGACACACACACGTCAGAACTCAAAAGCCTCAGGAGGAATAGAATGTCCTTAGGGACCAAGAGGAACATGTCCATCCAGAAGGAGACAGAGCACCAGAGGAAACAATGGCTCTGGTAGAGTGAGACCTTACTAAGAGGGAAGACATTTGCCCAAAAAGGAAGAAATGGCTTTAGAAATCAAAGAATAACTGGTTTGTTTAGAAACAGCTAAACCCAAAGACCTGGGCTGAAAAGAAACAAAGCTGCTCAGATTTGCAAAGATAATATCTAGGTTGTCTGTGCAAATCCAAGGTGTGAAGAACCTTCTCAATAGCAGACTGTGGAGAAGGGGAAAAAGTAAAGCAAATGAAGAGAGTGATGAAGAGAAAACTCACTGACCACCTTGGGCATAAATGAAGGATTAGTACAGAGAGACACCCTGTCTCTATGAAAAACAAAAAAGGGTGGAAAATGAGAACCTGAAGCTCAGACACTCTCTTAACTGAAGTGAGTGCTAAAAAAGAACAGTCCTCCAAGTAGAATGTTGTAGGAAAGCTGAAGCAGCAGACTCAAAAGGAGCCTGAGTCAAGTTTTCAAGAAGAAAACTGAGGTTCCAGAAAGGTAGAATTGGCTTCTTGGGAGGCCTGATATAAAGGATGCCTTTTAAGAAATTGCTTGACCTCAAATCTAGAGGCCAGAGGAGGAGCTAAGGACAGACTAGCAGAAAATAGAAGTTATGTACTTACCATAACGTTCCATGTGGAGTGTTCATCTCGCCTTTGTTCTTACACATGGGTTCGGAGCCGATCCTCGGCTCCGTGCCGGCCTCTTGCAAGCTCTGCATCGAGAAGAAGCTCGAGACAATCTAATACCCACAATCCCCCTCTGCCTTTACCTCAGATCTAGTTTGCAAGCAAACCAATCTACATAACAGCACATTCATGCCATACATCTAAACATACATAACAGACACATATAAGTATATGTGTATACCAACTATATACAGAGAATAAAGACAGTAGCAAAAATGCTTCTGGCCAGGCATCAAAGAACGTTCTTCCTAAGGGTGGGAGGGTGGGACTGTAAGAACAAAGGCGAGATGAACACTCCACATGGAACGTTATGGTAAGTACATAACTTCTATATGTGATAGTGTTCAATCTCGCCGTTTGTTCTTACACATGGGTAGCGTCCCTAGCTCCTAAATCCTGAGGAACTCACGGGAGGACGTTCTTGAGCACAGTGGAACCAAAGGTTGCTCTGTCCCTAGAAACCTTATCTACTTTACAATGAGAAATAAATGTATGTGGCTTAGACCAGGTAGCAGCCGCACAAATAGCATCCAGAGGTAGGCGAGCTGCATGAGCCAAAGACGTAGATATTGATCTGGTGGAATGTCCCTTGGGTTTGTTCAGAAGGGGTTGATTTGCAGAATCGTATACATAGATTATACAATCAGTTAACCACTTTGAAAGAGTTCTTTTGGTAACTGCAAGTCCTTTCCTGCTATCAGCAAAAGCCACAAAGAGTTGATCTGTTTTCCTGTGATCTTTTGTTCTATCCAAATAAAACCTTAGCTGTCTGTGAACATCCAATTTGTGCAACATATACTCCATTTTGTTGGAGTGGTTTTTGAAGAAAGTGGGCAATTCAATGGACTGATTAATGTTGTTAATAGAACACACTTTAGGGAGGAAGGATGAATTGGTACGAAGAAAAACTCTGTCAGAGTGAAAGATTAGATAAGGGTGCTTGATGGAGAGAGCCTGAAGCTCAGACACTCGTCTAGCAGAAGTAATGGCTACCAGAAAGAGAGTTTTCCAGGACAAAAATTTTAATGGGCAAGAAGAGGCAGGTTCAAAGGGGGGCAACATTAATTTAGATAGTAACAAGTTTAGACTCCAAGGTGACGTAGGAGATCTGACCGGAGGTCTAATATGAAAAACTCCTTTTAAGAAGGCTTTACAAAGTCTGTGAGCCATGATAGGAGCTCCACACTCTTCCACATGGAAATTCGAAATGGCAGCCAATTGAACTCTTAGAGTAGCAGGAGAAGCACCCTGATGAAATAAGTCTGTTAAGAACTCTAAAATCTTATTCAAAGGAGCTGTAAAGGGATCAACGTGGTGTGTATTCGCCCAGAATACAAACCGTTTCCATTTGCTAGTATATGTTTTAGTAGTGGAAGCCTTATGCGAAGCCACTAATATATTCTGGACTGCTGGTGACAAGAGATCAGACCTGGCTAAGTTGGGAATTGGAGCAGCCAAGCTGCTAGATGGAGTGACAGGAGCGCGGGATGGGGAACCCCTGACGAGTGAGTCAACAGATCCGGCTCTGGGTCCAGAATCCAGGGTCCCCGAATGCAGTGAATTTTCAGGGAGGGAAACCAAATTTGACGAGGCCAGAATGGAGCAATGAGAATTATCGTCCTGTGAAGGTTCCTGGCTTTCTGGAGAAATTTCGGTATCAGAGGAAATGGAGGAAATGCGTACAGGAGTCCCGGGGGCCAATCGTAAACCAGTGCATCCCTGGGGACTTCCCCTGGAGGGGGTAATAGGGCAAAGTAGCTCCTGCATTTGGCGTTCATTGGAGACGCAAACAGGTCGCAGGAAGGCTGGCCCCATGTGCGAAAAATCCTTTTCGCCACTGACTGTTTCAGAGACCACTCGTGTGGTAGCAGAATTGCTCTGCTCAGCTTGTCGGCTATGACGTTGGATGACCCCGGGATGTGCGTTGCTATTAGAAAGCGACCCGTGGACTCTGCCCACTGCCAAATTCTCATGGCCTCTCTGCATAGTTGATAGGACCTGGTTCCCCCTTGTTTGTTTATGTACCAGACTACCGACATGTTGTCCGTCTGAACTGCAATAGTCCCTAGAGGAAGAAGGGGAGCAAAGTGTTGCAACGCTAGAAACACTGCCCTCAACTCTAGTACATTGATGTGCAGATTGTACTCCAAATTGGTCCATTCGCCTTGGACTGTCTGTCCCTGAAAGATGCCCCCACCCTATCAGGGAAGCGTCCGTGGTCACCGTAACTGTGGCGTGGGTAGCACAAACGGCCTCGCGTGGGAAAGGTTGCACGTTTGGAGCCACCAGTTCAGGTCTGTTTTGCAAGTCTTTGTTATGAGAATCTCGTGTGTTAGAGGTAGCTGTTGAAATGACCATTGAGCAAACAGTAGCCATTGTAGAACTCTCATGTGCAGCCTTCCCAGGGAATTGCAATAAGGGAGGCTGACATGAGGCCCAACACCTTCAGAACTAGTTTTGCAGGAGATTTCCTTGACAAGAGTAGAAGACGTATGTGAGTCTGCAGCGATACTATCCTTTCTGGGGGAAGCCTCAGAATTAATTGCCGTGTGTTTAACTCTGCTCCTATGAACAAGATATTTTGTGATGGCTGAAGTAAGGATTTTCGAAATTTACGGAGATCCCTAGGTGAACACACAGTTGAAGAACATAGTCTCTGGCCTGCAGTAGTTGGCCGGTGGTGGCTGAAAGGAGCCAGTCGTCCAGATACGGAAACACCTGGAATCCCTGACGTCTCAAGTGAGACGCTACCACTGCCATGCATTTGGTGAAGACCCTGGGGGCTGAGGTCAGACCAAAGGGCAGGGCTCGAAATTGAAAGTGACTGGCTCCCAGCCGGAAGCGCAAATGATCTCTGGATGCCCTGGCCATTTTGATGTGGTAGCATGCATCCTCTAGATCTATTGAGCACATCCACTCGTCCTTCTGTAGAAATGGAAGGATCGACTGAAGCGTGACCATCCGGAACTTTTCTTTCTTGACGAAAGTATTGAGGTAACTCAGGTCTAGAATGGGCCTCCAGTCCCCTGTTTTCTTTGGAACTAAAAAGAACCTTGAGTAAGTCCCGAATCCTTGCTGGTCCGCTGGGACTGGCTGGATGACTCTTTTGTCTAACAACTTTGAAATTTCTAAAGCTGCTGGCTCTCGCAGATGAGGCGGTACATCTGGGAGTCTTTTCTTTGGAATGGGATAAGATAGAAAGGGTATGGTGTAACCTCTGGTAACTACGCTTTTTACCCAATTGTCTGTAGTTATATCTTGCCAGGCCTGAGGGTAAAGGCTAAGCGACCCCGACTGCCTCCAGAGCAGGACAGTCGGGCCTCCTCTCAGGAGTGCTGGAAAGGTTTACCAGGGAGTGTATCCCTGTCACCTTGATGTTGCGGACCCCTCTGCCGCCAGGGCGGCGTCTTCCACCTCTGCCCCCTCCTCTGCCTCTAGAGGGGGCATCACCCTGTGTGCCCGGGAAAGACCCTTGATTTTGTTTCCGAAACCACATTTTCCCACCGCGTTGCCCTTTGGGGTACGGTCTGGTTGGGGTGGAAAACGGACTCCGACAGCAGACAGAGTCTTTCCCTCTTGTTCACACCGGGTAAGGGTCTCCTTTACCTTGGGGCCAAAAAGAGTGGCACCGTCAAATGGGGCGTTTGTAAAGGAAGACTTGAAGGCTTCCACAAGGAGCATAGGCGCATCCAGGATTGTCTACGAAGAGCAATCGCTGAAGCTGCTGCCCTACTCGAACCTTCGCCGCGAGGAAATCAGCCTCATGGACGAGTTAACAATCGATGTTAGGGTATTAAGTTGCTGTCACTTTCTCTGAGACAGCTGCATCTGTAGAACCCTGGAGGGTATCTCCCAACTCTTTGACTAGATCCCTCTGCAGGCGTGTAAAATGGGTCAAATAGTTCAGGGACCGCATGGAAAAAGCCGCTGAACTAAAAATGCGCTTCCCATATCTATCCATCGTCCTAGAATCTTTATTAGGCGGATGGACAGACGAAGAAGACTCCGACATCTCCTTTTCGTGGCTGCAGCCACCACCATAGCGTCTACTGGAACTCCTTTAGTAAGGTAGGACTTATCCTGAGGTGCTGTGATGTACTTGTTCGGTTTCCTAGGAACAGGTTCCACTGTGTCAGGAGCCTCCCACGCCTTGAGCAATAAGTTCCATTAGTTCGTGAAGGCGGAGTGACCCAGGAGGAGGAAGGGCGAGCACCAAATGCCTTCAGCAGAACTGACTCATCCTCAGAAGGGGAAGGGACTGCCAGTCACCTCTCTGTTTCAGGATCTCCAAAATGTCTGAAAAGAGACATCTTCTGAAGGTGACTTAGGGGACCCTTCTGACTCATCTAAGTCAGTATCAGATGTTATGGATTCTTGTGGAGAATCCAAGTGTCTCCTCTTACACAGTCTCTTCCTAGGGACTTCCTCGTGGGGAGCATCCGAAGAAGCCTCGAGGGAAGAGGGGGCACCCTCCAGGGGTGGCTGAGACACTGGTGCCCGACGCTTGGATGTGGCCGTGGGTGCAGATGAAGACAAAGGCCCTTTATGGGGAGGAGAAACTGCTTCCACTGATGTGGTTGTCTGGGTAGACAACACCTTCCTCATCAGGTCGAACGCCCGGGTCCCGCATCGAAGAATCTCCGGCTCGAAGAAATGGGAAGAATCCCGACACGGGCACGAAGGCATCGACCCGAGGACGGAGCCGAATCGATCCGTGCGAGGCCCGAGGGAGAGTCGGAACCGACACGTCCGGTTCGACTCGCCCCGGAACCAAGAACAGACCGTCGGCTCCGAGACTCGGTACGGGTCCGGAGTCGAGGTGAGGAACAGACCGAGAAAGGACGGTTCTGGACCCGAGGGCTCCACAATCAGCAGATCAGCCTCTTCCGGCTCCAAAGACTGAATTGGTCTCGGAGGAGGAATGGATGGAGATACAGGAAGGCCTTCAAGTTTCGACACCAGCTGGGTGGAAACCGAAATAAGTTTAGAGAGGGACGAATGCTCCAGCAGCTTCTGCACCACACGATCCACATCGACATCCGAAAGTTTAGAGGAGGAACGGGTCGAAGGAACCGAAGACGGAGCCGACCTCAATATAGCGAAGGAGGAGCTCCATCACCGGTTCCAAGACTCGAGGCTCAGGAACCGACACCAGTTGAACACTCGGCCCGAAGTCTGTGGAACCGGTGATCTAACCTTTGAAGAAGAGCTCGGAGCCGATGACTTGGGCTCCGATGTCTTCGATTCCTTAGAGGACTTCGATGCCTGGTCAGAAGCATCCAAAGCCTCTTGGAAAGCTGGTTTCAACAGACCCCTGTCCATTAGTTTCCTGCGCCTATCTGTCATGACCCTCCCACTGAAAGAGTGACAAATGGAGCAATCCTCTTGTAAGTGGAGAGGGCCAAGGCAGTAGACACAGGAACTATGGTTGTCAGTGACCGACATTTTTTGGCCACACTAACAACGCTTGAAACCAGACTTTGCCTTCTCAGACATTGTAGGTAATAAACAAGTCTAGAAACAAATACACAGTCAAATCCGGGAAAAATAGTCACAATTAGGTAAATGTCACAATCAGGTAAATGTCAAATCCGGTTAGTCACAATCAGGTAAATTTGACTCAATAGTAGTATATGGTAAGGGTGTAGGCCCCGGTACAAAAATACCGATAAAAGGGTTAACGGTACCAAAGAACTACGGAACCACAACACAATCACACAAGGTAATACTGAAAATATTAAGTTAAATAAATTTCTCAATAAAATACAACAAAAAGTTATATCTTATCTTAGAAAAACCCTCGAGCTAGCTCCCAACGATGCGAATGCAGCAGCGGCAAACTAGATCTGAGGTAAAGGCAGAGGGGGATTGTGGGTATTAGATTGTCTCGAGCTTCTTCTCGATGCAGAGCTTGCAAGAGGCCGGCACGGAGCCAAGGATCGGCTCCGAACCCATGTGTAAGAACAAACGGCGAGATTGAACACTATCACATCTGGTGATAGGTGAGCTTTACCTGAAGAATATGCCAACCCAGCATGGAGCAGATCACACAAATAAGTGAGTACCATAGGAACCTGAATAGATAAGGGATCCTGGTTTTGAGAGTGGCACCAGACAGAAAATCTCTTCCATTTGGAGAGATATGATTTCCTGCTAGTGGGTTTCCTGGCCTCTTGCAGGACCCAAAGCATGTCCTCAGAAAAGAGGTGCCTAAAAGGGATCAAAACCCTATCACCCACAGCATCAGTTGGAGTGTGAACAAGTGAGGATGGATAAAAGACCCTTTGTCTTGTGTGAGAAGGTCCACCTGGTGAGGTAACTTGTAGTGATTGTTCCTGGCCAAGTGAAAAATAAGGGGAACCAATGCTGTCTAGGTCAAAAGGGAGTCACTAGCAAGATTTTGGGGAAGCCTTGCCTGATCTTGTACAAGACCCTCAGAAGTAGAGGAAGAGGGGGAAGCTACTCCCCAAATGATGTGGACATCCTACAGATGGGCCTCACTGAGACAGATGCCTGGTGTCAGAGGCATGGCCTCAAGCTCAATGCTAAAAAGTGCATTGTCATCCCCTTTGGTAAAAACTCTGTACCATGGAACTACCACATAAACGGCAGCCTACTTAATGCCGAACGTGTGATAAAAGACCTTGAGACCCAGGTGGACAGTAGTCTCTCCTTTGATAATCACATCGCCACAGTAGTCAGGAAATCCTTCTATGTGGCACACCTCATCACAAAAGGGTTCTTATCCAGGAAAAAAGAGGTCTTGTTCCCCTCTACTCGAAACTCATTAGACCCATTATAGAGTACAACACCCCTTTTGGAATGTACCTCACAAAACATCTGCAGCAGCTGGAAAGGCCACAGCAGTACCTCACAAAGAGGATTACTGGCCTCAAACAGATGACCTACACTGATCGTCTCAAAAAACTCAAGCTTTACTCTGTAGCATATCGCCTACTCCGAGGAGATCTCTGCCTAACATATAAAGCTATGTTAAACCCAGAGCTGTTGGACATGCTACACCTAAAGAAATCCCAATCCCTCCGAGCTACACACTCTAGGGACCTAAACCTTGTCACCACAATAAACAGGACATGCTGGAGGGATAGATTCCTGTCCCAGAGACTTCCTATACCCTGGAACAAGCTACCCATCTATGTCAAGCAAAGTTCCTCATTAGCACTCTTCAAGAAAAATCTTGATGAGTGGATGGGAAATAGGAAATACACCCCGGGGATCACTTCTGTGGCTCTGGTCGACAGGGGCACAGGAAATTAATGTTCTTGGGTGGCGTAAGCCAGGGAACCTTGTTGGCTAGGCTTACTTAGGCCCTTGGGCCAATAGCCTAGTACCTGCCTATGAACCTATGATATAGAAATATTCCCTTCCAAACAAAAGACAGGGTGTTCACTTTCCAAGCAACAGGACCTGGAACTCTGGAACACAATACAGGAAGATGTCTGTAAAGAGGGGAAGCAAAAAGATCTACCTAAGCAATACTCCACCAATGGACAATGTCCAGAAACACATCTCTGGTAAACATCCATTCATGAATTTGTGTGCTATACCTGCTCAAAGAGTCTGCCACTAGATTGTGCTCTGAAGGAATGTAAACTGCCTGAACAGTCACCTGATACTGGGTAGCTAGATGCCAGACCTGAAGAACTAGCCAGCAAAGGATGTAGGATCTTGCACCCCCTTGCTTGCTGACATACCACATCACTGTGGTATTGTCTGTGAAAACTTTGAGGGGCCCAGGATGAAAGAGGGCATGAAAAGCCTAAAGAACTAGAAACAGACCCCTCGCCTCCTTGATGTGGTCCAACGTCTGATGAGGAGGCCAGAGACCCTGAACCTTGAGAGAGTCGAAAGAAGCTCCTCACTTCCTGTCTGAGGCAACTGTAAAGAGCTCTTGATTGGGGACTGGAGATGGGAAAGGAAGCCTTGTTGAGAGAAAGTTGATGAATCCATTGAAGCTTTAGTTTGAGACAAGGAAGAAAGGAAACCAGAAGTCCAGGGGGTGACAATGGTGATGCCACACTGACTTGAGGTACCACTGAAGCTTCCTCATATGGAGTCGAGTTAAAGGCAGCATGGGAATGGTGGAAGCCATAATCCCAAGGACTCTGAGAAAGTCCCTTGCCATGACCGAATCCAGAGGAAAAAGAGACTGGAAAAACGTAATCGGAGACAGGGCCTTGGGGACAGGTAGTTATGCCAGCATGGCAAAGGTTTGTATCCTGCAACTAAAGAAAACATGATCCTAAGAAGGAGTCACAACTGATTTTTGAAAGTTTATGTTGAACCCCAGACTCTGCAACAGGGAAATAGTGAAGTAGAGATCCTGAAGCACAATCACAGGGGACAAAGCCTGAATGAGCAGATCATCCAGATAAGGAAATATCTGAACCCTTCTCATCCTGCAAAAAACAATGAGAGGAGTGAGGCATTTGTTGAATACCCTTGGGGCAGTAGGGAGGCCAAAGGGCAAAGCAGAGAACTGAAAATTCAAGGAAGGAAGAGACAGAAAAATGTGCAAATTTCCTGAAAAGATGATAGCTAGGGATATGAAGGTAGGCATCCTCAAGATTCAGAGAGATCAGAAAGGCCTGGAGAAGAAGAGGAGGAAATAAAGTTTGAAGAGACAACATCTTAAAGGAGTGGACCCTGAGAAAGGTGTTGAGCTGAGAAATTTCCAGGACTGTTCTTAGGTGCCCTCGTTCCTGGGACCAGAGATATCCTGGAATAAAAAAAAACTCTCCCTTCCTGGGCAGGGGGCACAGCCAGAATAGTAACCTGGGTCAACAGGGAATGATGCACTTCTGGGAAGAAAGAAAGCTGTTCTCGAGGAGGTTGATGAGTGCCTAGAAAGGGAGGGACAGCCTTCTAAACCATGAAATACCCCTGTCAGATAACAAACAGGACCCAAAATGGACAGAACGCAAGAATCTGTTGTAATCCTTAACCAATCTGGAAGAGAATGGAAAAGGGGTCTGTGTAGATTTAGCAGAAGGTTCACATCTAGAACCCTTTTTACCCTTGGGCAGAGGGCCAGACTGTCTATAAACAAAAGCAGATTTGGAACAGTAATTCCTCTGAAACTTTGGAATAGGAGAAACAAAAATGTATTTCAATTCCTGCAAGGCTTTTCCCTTTATCCTGGACAGATTTAAAAAGTTCAGCAACAGCAGTACCAAAAAGATTTTCTACTATCCAAAGGAACATCCAATAATGTGGCCTTGATACTATCAGGTAAAATGTGAAGATGAAGCAAAGAATAACGTCTCATAACAGAATCAAATGTAGCAGCACTGTAAGAAGCATCAGCTGCATCATAACTACATTTAACAGTATGGCGGGCAACATGAGAGGTAAAACCCAACAAGGAAGGGGTCATAGCCTTCCCATCAGAATCAGGAATCAGGAAGATCAGAAATAACCTGAGAAAGGTGGGCAAAGCATACCTGAACATACGAGTCTGGTTGTCAACAGCCCTAAAAAGACAGAGTGGCAGCAGTATAAAAATTCTTGCCTGGTCCCTCCATGGCCCTACTATGCTTATCTGAAGAAAGCAGCTTAGTGGAGAGTAAGAGCTTGGAGGGTTTGTCAGAGGAGACAAACACCACAGAAGGGTCAAAAGAAGTGCATTTATATAGAAAGTTACAATTTTCAGGCACTTTGTAAAATGTGTCAGGATTCTTAGGAGCTGTGGGCTGAGAATCAGGGGCCACAGAAGCTGGTGAACACATATCCAGGAGGGCAGCAAATGGGAAGAACAGCAGAAGGCTTGGGAGACTCCATCTGGAGGAGCTTATAATACCTCTTCTGGATATCAGAAACCTGAGAATAATCAAACTTAAAGAACTCCATCATACAAGAAATAATGTCCCCAAAGGAAAGTTCCTCTAAAGGGGAATCTGGACTAATAGAATCCTCTTCTTCTGAGCCATAGTTCAAGGGGAAGGGATCTGAGAATAGTAGGCTAATGACTCCTTCCCCGAATCCTGACCTTCAGAGGAATCCTGTTCCCCCTGCTCCATAGGCTGTTTAAGAGGAGTGGAAGACCAGGGAGGGGCAGACACATAGACCCCTTGAGGAGGCTTTAAAGCCATTAAAACGCTAAACAACCTCCGAATAAAATCCTTCCATTCTTGTTGGGATCCTTGACTGCATGGGAAATATGCTTGGATTTATTTTAATGTGGGACACCTGCACGAAAAACCTTGAGAGAGTTGAAACCCTGTCATCATTCAATAAGAGTAGCAGAGATCTCCTCCATCTCTAAGATCTGCAGAATCATTCTTGGTCCCTTTGGATATAATAAGCTGAGGTTCCCCCTCAACATTTGATACACACATATGAAAAGCCTCGAGGACATGCAAGAAACTGGATCCATGTTGGCCTCTGATGGGGTCGTGGCACAGGAATTCAAAGCAACAATCAGATGATCCTCCAGGTTTTCACTAGCCTCGAGAGAGAAGTCCAAGGGAAGCTGGACAGCAGCTGTATCAGAACTGGGTTTTTTGGCATTTTTTTCTTGGCTGATAGCTGACCCTTGGGATGGGAAGACTCCATCATAGCACCCTGAGCCAACAGCATAAGATGTTGGTTTTCAAGGTAAATATATAAGGTGGACAGGTGACTACGGAGGGTCTTGGATACAAACGTTTGGCAGAAAGAACACTGCATATGGTTGTGGGAAGCACCCAGACAAAAGAGACAGTGTCTGTGACAATTCTTATGGGGATTCTATCTCCCACACTGACATTTTCCCTTTCTGAATGTAAACCAACAACACAAAAAGAGAGAAGACAAAGAAGAACCTCAACAGGGCACTTATATGAAAAAAGTACAGTTGTGTACTCTTACCATAAATGTAGATGTTCGAGTGTATTCACTGTTGCAGTCATCACATTTGGGTTATCTGCTTGCAGTAGCCCTCAGTCAGCCTGATTAACAAAGTCTTGGGTCCTGCGTTGGTTGCTGTCTCTTCTTCCGTGACGTCAGGTAGTCAGGGGTATAAAATATGCGCCGACGCCATTACATCAGTTTTTCTTGCCCCAGATGTCAGGTGCCCCCATAAAGGGAAGCAATAAAATAAATATAAATAAATACAAGGATATACCTCCAATAAAAAAGCAAATGCACTAAAAAGCTTTTAAACATAGTAAAGGAGAGTAGAGGTATAGCCAAGAAAAGTCAGGGGGCTGGAGGGAGGGTAACCAGGACTGCAACAGTGAATACACTCGAACATCTACATTTATGGTAAGTGTACACAACTGTACTATGTTCTTCATGTTTCACTGTTGCAGTCATCACATTTGGGTAGATTCCCAAAGCTAAGGATGGGAGGAGGAATTTAGATAGCATTAGGACCAGCTATAAGGCCCTGCAAGACTGTAGTGGCAAAGCCTGCTCTGGATTTAGAGAAAATTGGCAAATGGTAATGCTTGGTGAACGTATGTACAGAGCTCCAGGTAGCAGCTTCTAGGATGTCCCTAGTAGGGACACCTCTGAGAAAGGCTGTATAGGTAGATGCAGCCCTGGTTGAATGGGGTCTGATCCCCTGTGGGATAGGTTTTCCATGGTGCTTATAGCAGAAATGAATGCAATGGCCTATCCATTTAGAAATGGTTTGCTTTGAAATAGCCTTTTCCTCTGTCCCTGCAGCAAAAGCCACCAGCACTTGTTCAGATTTCCTTTGAGGTTTAGTCCTGTCCAAGTAAAATCTAAATTGTCTGTGCACATCTAGGAGTGCAGTATCCGTTCCCCCTTGTTCTATGGATTAGGAAAGAAGGTTGGCAAATGAATGGACTGATTAAGAGCCACACTGGATACCACCTTGGGCATGAAGGAGGGATTGGTTCTGAGGGACACCCTGTCCGCATGAAAGATGATGAAAGGCTCCACTGCCATAAGGGCCTGTAATTCAGATACCCTCCTTGCTGAAGTAATTGCTAAAAGGAAGGCTGTTTTCCAAGAAAGGAATTTTAAATCTGCACTAGCAGCCAGTTCGAAAGGAGGAAGAGTGAGTTTCTCCAATACAAGGTTAAGGTCCCAGGCAGGGGTTGGGGCTCTCCTGTGCGGTCTTAAATTTTTGGCCCCTCTGAGGAACTGCTTGAGCAGTGGATGAGAGAAGAGGGGAGGTTCTGTGTTATAATGAGATGAAATGGCTGAGGCGTGAATTTTGATGGAGGAAAATGAAAGGCCCTTGTGAAGCATCTCAGTTAAGTATTGTAAAATCTGAGGTAAGTTGGGCACTGTTCTGCTCATCCCTAGAGACTGGTTCCAGGCACAGAATCTTTTCCATTTTTCAGCATAAGATTTTCTAGTACTAGGCCTCCTTGCCTCTAAAATGATATCCATCACTGGTTTACTGAGAAAGGTAAAGGAGAGATTAGGTAATTAACCAGGCTGCTAGGTTCAGGGTTTGAAGCTGAGGGTGCAGAATCTGGTTCTCCTGCTGAGATAACAGGGTAGGGGTTTGAGGCAGGTGCCATGGGGCCAACAGTGACATACTGCGCAAGAGAGGGTACCAGTGTTGGCGTGACCAGCCTGGTGCAATCAATATCGTCTGTGGTTTGTCCTGTTTGATCTTTAGTAGTACTTTGGAGAGGAGAGGCAGAGGAGGAAAGGCATAAACTGACAGGTTTTTCCAACTGAAGGACAGAGCATCCACTTTCCAAGCTTGTTTGTGGGGAGTCCTTGTGCAAAATTTGTCTAATTGGTAGTTCTGGGAGGAGGCAAACAGGTCTATATCTGGGCTCCCCCATTTGTTTGTCAACATGTTGAAAGTCTTTGGCTCCAGTTTTCACTCGTGTGGGTCCATGAGGTTTCTGCTTAGTCCGTCTGCCAGTGTATTTAGTTTTCCTAGCAGGAATTGAGCTTGCAGATGCACTTGGTAGCTCAAGGCTGTGTTCCACAGTGCCATGGCTAGTCTGCAGAGGGGGTAAGAATGGGTACCCCATGCTTGTTTATGTACCACATAACAGTGGTGCTGTCCGTCTTTACCATTAATTGTCCTGGAAGAATGTGGTCCTTGAAGGCTGTCAGAGCATTCTGTACAGCTAACATTTCTTTTTGATTGAAATGCAGGTGCATTTGACTTGGGTTCCATTTGCCCTGAATGCACTTCCCTGCCAGGTGAGCCCCCCATGCATTGTCTGATGCGTCTGTTAGGGTTTGGGCGGCAGGGGGTAGAGTGAATGGTAGTCCCTTGTTTTGGTGGCAGGCCTCTGCCCATCAAAGGAACTCTAACCGTAGGCGAGGTATGATAGGAATCATTGCTTCTAGATCCTGAGAATGTTGACATCATAGGCTTTTTAGATACCATTGTAGTTTCCTCATATGTAGTCTTGCATATGGAATTAGAAGAATGCAGGAGTCCATGAACTCCATGGCTTGCAGTATTTGCCTTACAGATAGGAGGGTTTTTGTGGCCACTAGCTTGAAGTAGGTTGTCAAATGAATTTGTTTTTCTGGCGTGACGAAAGCCACCTGGGAAGTTGTATTCAAGCTTGCTCCCAGGAATATAATTTGTTGACAGGGTACCAGGTGAGATTTCTTTTCATTTATGGTGTACCCCAGACAAGTTAGCACCCTTTGTACAAAAGCCAAATGATTCAAATGCATGTCCTGGCTTTCTGCCTGAATTAGACAGTCGTCCAGGTATGGTATATTTGAATATTTCTTTGCCTGCAAAATGCAATGACTGGAGCTAGGCACTTTGTGAATACCCTGGGCACAGTTGATAAGCCAAAGGGCAGTGCAGAGAACTGATAGTGCACGTATCCTGCTTTGAAGCGTAGGTATCTTCTGCAAGATTCCCTGATTGGGATGTGCAGGTATGCTTCCTTTAAATCGAGTGTTGCCAGCCAGGCATCTTTGCCTAGCATAGGAAGCAACTGGTGAAGAATTAGCATCTTGAATTTTGGAACCACCAAAAGGTGTTTAAAGTAGACAGGTCCAGGATAGGACACCATGAATTGTCTTTTCTGGGTACCAGGAAAAGTCTTGAGTAGAAACCTTGTCCCTTTTCCTCTTTTGGTACAGTTTGAATAGCCTTTATGTTTAAGAGAGGGAGTACTTGCTTTTGAGCCTCTGCCCACTGATTTGGGGGTAGGTCTGGCCAACTGTTTGGGGTTGGTAACATGTGGAAATGAAATCTGTATCCCTGGGACACTATATTTAAAACCCATTTGTCCTGGGTAATGAGTTCCCAGTTTTTTGCACAATCTTTCCCCCCAAAGGGGCAGTCAGTTGAGAAGTGCTTGGAAGCTTTAAAGTTAAGTCATTGAGACAATTTACCATAGGGGGGAGTTTTTCTTCTCCCAGATTTGGAAGAGGGGGCCCCCACTGCTTAGTCCTGTGTGCAACCTGGGACTGAAGCCTGGGTACTCTGCTGGATCTGGGTTTGGACTGAGAATTTATTTATTTTTATTTTACATTTGTTGACCGGGCTAGTCTGGCTGGATACATGTCCATTTTCAGCAGAGGCCCGAGGAGAAAAGCTCCACTATATACTAAGTACATTACATAAAAAAAAAAAAATTTACTACTCTAAGATAATAGCTAAAATCAGATATTACAAAAGCAAAAAGAACGAAAGATAATTTAAAAGAGAAACAAGTTTACAATAAGCAGTTCATTAAATATCCACAATTGTACAAAAAGTACATACTTAAATCTCAAAACAGTAAAAGAAACAAAACTGAGGTGGATAGAGAAGAAAAGAGTGGAGGGGAAACAGAGTAAGAGAAAATGGTTAGTCAGGTGTATTGCAGGAACACAGCCAATGATTTTGGAAGTACTGTTTAATTTTTTGTTTGAAAAGTGGCAGGGATGTAGTCAGAGTTATGTCACTAGGTAGGAGATTCCAACTTCTACCTATTGTGTTAGTGAATAAAGAATCACCTGCTGTGTTGTTTGCCTTTATAGATTTTGTCATGAGTTTACAAGAGGAGCGAAGTGAGTTGAGATTGTTGTAAGGGATTAAAAGTTGAGAGAGTATTGGGGTGTTGTCGGGTAGGTGTAATATGTTGTGGGCAATAGTGAGTTGAGGAATTATAAGGTAGTTTTGAAATTCGAGCCAGCCTAGTTGTTTTAGGTTTATACAATGGTGGGTCCTAAATGGGTTACTAGTGGCTTGTTTAGCTATGTTGTTATAGCAAGTTGCAAGTTTGTTAAGGTTACTTTTCTTAAGGTTTGTATAAATAGGGGAAGCATATAGGAGAGTTGATAAAAGATGAGATTGAGCAATTTTGATTCTAGTTGCTGGGGTTAGAAAAGGTTTGATGCGATAAAGGGATCCTATTTTTCTGTTAACTAACTTGATGTTGTTGTTAATGTGCTGATCAAGGAGAGAGTATTGTCAATGGTTATTCCTAAAAGTTTTGTAGTGAGATCAGGTGAGATGAGAGTACCATTATTTGAGTAAATGGTAAAGTTTAAAGGGGGGGACCGAGTGGTGGGAGAGAAGAGGAAGAGTTTTGTTTTTGGCATTTAGAAGGAGAAACCGTTTAGAAAACCATGTTTCTACAGTATTAAAGGTATTTTGGGTCAGTGAGATCAGTTCTGTAGAGGATGGTGCTGAGCAGATAAGGGTTGAATCATCTGCATATTGTATGCAGGTTGCTTGTGGGATTGCAGTCTGTAGATCGTTAATAAAGAGAGAGAACAGAAGTGGACCAAGAATGGAGCCCTGGGGAACTCCGATGGAAATGGGCAAGAGTGATGAGATATGGTTTTCCCATATTACTGCTTGTTGTCTGTTGTTAATATAAGATTTAAACCAATTAATGGCGAATTTATCACAGGAGAGAGATTCAAGAATGTTGATTAAGAGAGAGTGGTTGACCATATCGAAAGCTTTAGAGATCAATGAAAAGAGCGGAAGAGAGAGTATTGTTGTTTCGATTTTTGTTGATAGTATCTACAAAGGAAAGAAGGGCAGTGGTGGTACTGTGGTGAGGTCTAAAGCCATGCTGACAGTTTGCTATTATGTTGTGAAGAGAGAGATAGTGCACAAGTTGCTGATGAATGCATTTTTCCATGATTTTTGCTAGGGGTGAGAGAAGGGCGATTGGTCTAAAGTTGGAAAGGTCAAGGAGTTACCACCTTTATGTAGTGGGATAATAAAGGAGACTTTCCAGATGTCAGGGATGGTTCCCTCTTGGATAGTTCTGTTTATAAGTAAGGATATAGGGTATGCAATTTCTTTGGCAGCTTTCTGAAGGAAGAGAGAAGGAGCTTGTCTGCAGAAGGGGTGCAAGGTTTCAGTTTGTGAATGAGTCTATAGATGAAAGAAGTAGATATGGGTTTTAGAGAGAAGTTGTAGGTGGAGTTAGCTATATTATTTGGAATATAAGAGTTGTTGGTGTTCATTTGTTTGGCTAGGGATTGAATAGTTTCAGAGAAAAAGAGTTGAAAGCATTAGCAGTCTGGAGCGGGGTTTCTGCGTCACCATTAAGTGGGGACGTAGTTTTAGCAATTCCTGGGAAAGAAGTCTATTTACTGATGACCAGAAATATTTAGAGTTGTTAAGATGAGTTTCCTGAAGTTCACAGTAGAATTTTTTCTTGTCAGAGATTATTGATTTCTTAGCCAGATTTCTAAGCTGGCGAAAAAGAACTAAATCAGGGTTTTGTCTATGGCATCTCCATTTAGTCCATGCTTTGTTTCTAGTATGAATGAGTTTTTAGTATTGTTGGTAAGCCATGGGGCTGTTTTGGTTTTATTCTAATAGAACGCGTTCAGGAGCATGTTTATCAAGTATGGATAGGAAGGTAGTATTAAAAATGAGACTGCCTCCTCCAGGGAAGTGATTTTAAGCAATTCCAATTGCATGCTCTCAGTTCAGCTTGGAAAAGGTCTATGTTAAAATGCTTGATAGAACAAATTAGCCTTGTATTTGGGAGGTTAACACATTCTGACTTTTGTCTAGTAATGTAGGTTAGGAGTGGTCGCTGATATCGTCTGGCATAGTACCTACTTTATACTGTTTGTTGACTTTATTTGTGAGTATCCAGTCTAATATACTCTCTCTCTTACTGGGCTTATTGACTCTTGTAGTTGAGGTAATAGTTTGGGTGAAACCATGTAGGTTAATATGAGAGGAGGGATTGTCAGCATTAATAGTGTTCCAATCTATATTAACGTCGCCAAGAATTATGGTTTCTTGGGGGTAGGTGGTAGAAACCCAGCTTAGAAAGTCTTCTAATATTGGAATGTTGTTACCTGGAGGAAGATACACACATATAAAGTAAAGGGCTTTTTTGGCATTAAGTTGGAGTTTAATAATGATGGCTTCTATTTTGCTATCTTGGTTTGGACATGCTGGTTGAGTAGAGATGTTAAGTTGATTTTGAAAAGTATTGCTACTCCACCACCTTTACGTTTTAAGCGGTCATGTCTTACTATATTATAACCTTGGGGTATAATCTCTGAGTCTTTTGTGCCTGGGTTTAGCCAGGTTTCAGAGAGGCAAAGGATGTCAAAAGAATGGATATCTAAGAGGGCATGGATGAAGGGTATTTTCTTACTTATGCTTTGAATGTTGAGGTGTCCTATGAGGAAGTTATTATTAAGGTTAGGTGAGCAGTTTTGGGGAGGAGGGGAGATAGGGCCAGGGTTGGGGTGGATGTCTCCATCTTGTAGGGTAGGATTAACTAGTTTAGTTAAAAGGTTGCTCTTTAGAAATGTGAGAGGTTTTGTTTTTTTGTCTGATTGTAGGAGGTAGGTAAGGTGATGTAGCCTGTGGAATTTAGGTAGATGATAGCTAGGGGTGGAATTAACATTAGAGTATGATGTGAAAGTGAATATAGTAGAAGTGTGTTTTTGTGAGGAATTATGATAGTTGTTTATTGAAATTTCAAAGAAGGTGAGATGGTATGTTGAGAGAAGGGTGGTCAAGAGTAAGATTGAGAGTATAGGCAAAGTTGGTATGTAGGGAGTCATTATTTAGTAATCTGAGAAGTGAGGAGGAAGGAGGAAAGTACAAAGGAGAGAGGACGAGTGTGGTTAGCAGGAGAGGGGGTAGTATATCTTTAGAAAAGTTGGAAAATAAGAATTGGATGCTAAAGGGAATAAAGAATGATATGACTAGAGAAGACAGGGTAGGAGTAAAGAGAGAAGTGTAAGAAAGGGAGAAAGGTAATGTAAGAAATTAAGGTAATAGGGCAAAGAAAGTGATGGGGGAGTGGGGGGGTGTGTTAAGGCTAGGTAACAATTTGGCGGGAAGGAGAGGGATGGGATAGGAGGGAAAGGGGTGTGGTTGTAGAGCTATAAGACTAGGACCCTGGGGTGGGTGGGAATTGGGGTAGGGAGGGAGAGGAGTGAGCCCAAGAGGGCTTAACGGAGCGGGGATACACAAAGTAAACCAAACAGGAAGGAAAAATTATCAGAGAAAGCTGGCTGAGGCCAAGTGAGTAGAGTATCTAGGAGGATAGGGTAAGAGTGGAAGAAGAAAGGGATAGGAATATGAGGGGTGAAATAGGCAGCATGGGGTAGAAATACAAAACTGGTACAAAAGATATTAAAGGGAAAGGAGACATCTAGTGGGCAGTAGCTGTGATTACAGTAATATAGAGAGGGTCACAGTGGAAATAAAAGATAAGGCTAGAGGGAGAGAAAGCTCAGGCTAAATAACACGTTAGGTCAGGAGGGATTGGAAATAAAAGAGTAAGGGTGGGGTTGCTGCTGGCAAGCTTGACCGGGAGCTAACAGATAGCTTAGCAGGGTTAAAACTGTTACAATTTACAAGTCCAACATAAAGGTAGACATACTTTCTTGAATCTTGATGTAGAGGGTTGCAGGAGAAGGCTAGGTTTTGGAAAGTTCCAAGGGTAGTTGGCAAACAATACAGTAGCAGAAATTAGCGGAGGGGTTCCACCCAGGCAAAAACACAGGGTATATCCAGGGGGTAGCTAATATAAGAGGAAAGAAGTTGAGAAAATAAAATAATGTTAGAAAAACTACTTGCAACACAATGTATTTAAGACAGTGCAGAAATCACAGGTTGTTCTAGTAAATAAATTGGAATTATTTGACATCGAAAAGGCAGTAACAAACAGGCTGGGTTGAGAGAATTGCACAACAGTAGTTAATGTTAGGCACAGCACATAGTACAATAAGCACACTCTTACAAAAGGCTACTACCAGCTAAATCATATACTGGACCAGAGAAGATATTACCACAAATGCATTAATTAACAAATTAAAAGCACAGGGAAACAGAGGGGAGCAACTAGTTCCAAACAGTTATCCTTGAATAAAGGATGAGGGTAGGTACCTGAAGGGGAAGAGAAGGCCTGGAGGAGGCAGGAAAGTATCAATTCTTAGAGGGCCAATGCCTACTAAATCTTGGAGGTTGCACTTGTAAGAAATCTTTAACAGTTTTCATAGATTTAGCTTTTTCCTCCAACTTTTTGAGAACTTCTTCTGCCCTGTTGCCAAACAGGCATCCTGATTTAAGGGAGCATCCAGTAATTTAGGTTTAATAAGATCTGGCAAGGATTGCTCCTTAAGCCAAGCATGCCTTCTAAGTACAGCCCCAGTTACAGCAGCCCTGCAAAATGCCTCTAGTGAATCAAAACCACATTGCAAAGTATGTTTTCCAACCTGTTCAGCAGAATGCATTAAATCCTGTAAATCCTTATTTTCAACATAATCAGGAATCATCATCATTTTCTGTTTAAGCAATCCAATAATATGCTGCTGATACTTTAACATATGAAACTGGCAGTTTAAGGCCCTAATTGCCAAGGTTGCAGAAGTGTACACATTTTTATCCCATCTATCCAGCACCCTGGAGTCTCTATCAGAGGGGGTAGGATTTTTGGCAGTAGTAGCTTTAATGCCCTTGGGTCCCTGTGAAATGGTCTCAGGATCTGCAGTAGGATTTTTGAAAAGGAAGTTGTGAGAGTCAGGAAGCCTGTAATATCTATCAGGTTTTCTGGGAGCAGGAGGTAAAGAGTCAGGGGCCAAGCTAGATTCCGAAAAGGCATCATCAACAATGTCTAGGACAGGAGGGATAGCTAAAGGCCTGTGCTGGGACAGGAGTACGAAATCTCTAAGCCTCTTTTTAGAATCAGAGAAATCCTGACTTTCCCAACAAAAATGCTCCCTAAAAGTATGCAAGGTTTCACCAAAAGAGAAGTCCTCTGGGGGAGAAGCAGAGGGAATAGAGTCCTCAGCATCAGAATCCTCATAAGTAGATAAGGGTAAATCCTTGGCATCACAGGAAACAGAAATTTCAGAATCCTGGTCAAAAGTATCATAAGCAAACTCAGTCCTAGGTCTCTTACAGGGAGAAGGTTGGCTTTCCCTGATTAAAGTAATAAGGTCTTCAGCCATTCTTATCATCCATTTTTAGGCATAGAGGCCTGACCATGCGGTCTGGGCATCTGTTTTCTAGGCATGGTTCGAGTTTTAGGCCTTGAAGAAGAAGATGGTGTCGATTTAATATGCAAGTCAGTAGGCCTGAATACACCCTCAGATGCTGGTGCCTGCACAGCGGCTCCGGACCCATCCAAGGAACAGACATCCGCAGGTTCCACAGTTTAAGCATCTCGCAGCATACCGGACTCCGAATGGGTCTCAGTAGAGGCCTGCAAACCTGAAGTAGCGGATGTCAGGGGCTGAGAAAGCGCCTGAGTGCCAGCGAACTGGCGACTGGCTTAGGAGAAGCGTCGTCGGCAGCTTTTGACCTAGGTGGCCTGTCTCTGTCTTTATCTTTGTGTTTTTTTGGAATGTCGGTAGTTGGATGGCTTACCGAAGACATATCTGGATAATTGAACCGAGCACCAAAATATTTTGAAGCGAAAATATACTGACAACGGATAGTTCGCTGTTTAAATAAGGCACAAAACCGACAGCGAGGTACGTCGTGGTCAGGGCCTAGGAAAGGAATGCAGTACGACTGAAAATCTTTATGAAGTATTTGCTTTCCACAAGAAATGCAATTATTTACTTTTACTGACATTGGTTTAGAGCAAGAAAAAGTTTCCCCAATGGGGTACTTAGCTTTAAGTTGAAGACTTCGGTTCTGAAACTCAAAAATGAAAATTTCAGGAGTCGGCTGACCGGCACTTACGAACTGCTTCTGCTTCGGGCAATGCATGGCAAGAAAGACTGATGTAATGGTGTCGGCTGCATGTTTTATACCCCTGACTACCTGATGTCATGGAAGAAGAGGCAGCAACTGATGCAGGACCCAAGACTTTGTTAATCAGGCCGACTGAGGGCTACTGCAAGCAGATAACCCAAATGTGATGACTGCAACAGTGAAACACGAAGAACATCAGCTCGGTAACCAGCACAGAAGAAAGGTGTTCAGACCAACGTTTAATGATGACATTCGGACTGGCGGCAAAGAAATTCTGAAATGTGTGCATCTGTACACTCTGCACAGGGAGCATACTGTGATATATGGCACCTGTAGACAGTAAAGGTTTTGGTATACTAGTCGGATGGCGCTAAATGTTTCCCCAATGGGACACTTAGTTCCCTGGCACAGACTGACTGAAGCACTCTACATACTGAATGCTTTGAGGTCTGACAGAGAACTGAAAACATGTCACTGGTCAGTTACCCTTATACTCAGACATCCTGACATCAAGGAAAGCGCATCCATCAGGCCTGGAGTCTCTAATATTTGTCCAGTCAAGGGCTTCCACAGCAAGGAAATCTCATGATGTTATTATTACAACAGTGAAACATTAATATCAAATGCTGCTCAGCATACCTTGTCTTCCAACTAACTGTAGCTCTCTGTTTTAAAAAAAGGTTAGGAATCCAGAATGGGAATGCACTTCAGATGAGGCTATTCTAATTAATTAATGAACTTATTTATTTATCCATCCTTTGTTAACCAGGTTAGTCCCACTAAACTAGTAACCTCCTTTTAGTGATGTCTACACTACTAGGGGAAATTTGGCCAGGACATCTAGGAACTTCTCCTGCTCTTTTCGATAGGTGCTGAAGGATCTTTTGCATCCACCTGCGCTACCACCAACTCAGGCAGATAAGGCCTCAGTTTAACATTTTATCCGAAGGACAAGACACCCAGGAGTGCAGCACCCCCCTTATGCTGCATTGCAATGTCAGCCATCAATCTATCTGGTGCGGGAATAGAATCCACAGCCAAAGGTGAGTGTGGTACCTGTTGCACCACTGACAATTAGCTAAGTGACAAAGAAAGTACAAGTATTACAACCTTCATTATTTTTTCACTGTATGCACCACTGCCTTCTAAGATCCTATAAGCCTTGCTGTATTGGCTTGCTTACATGGATTACTAATTTAATGCTTACCTTTGTTCTCTGCTTTTTAAGTGCCAGCTATCTTCACTCTTAGTTAGCAGTTGACTGGGATACTTTATGACAACAAATTCTAAAAGTCAGATAAATGATCACTGCCCTCATGTTAATAATTCTTCTCCATATTTCCCATTCTCCATTACTATTGTGATCTTCCTAAATAATTCTATATCACCTGTCAAACTACTCAAGTCATTAAATGCCCCTTCATCTACATAAGTGAAAAATGTCTGGGACCAGGCCTGGGTCTTTGGGATAGACAGAGATAAGGTCCTGACTATATCCTAGACAAACAAAGTGCTATTACCAGCTTGGGTGTTGAAAGTGATGGACGAGGAGGCTGTGTGTGAATGGCTAAACACAGCTTACCCATCCTAGGGGGAAGGAAAAGTGGCTTATGGACAGCAAGTCACTACCACACAAGTAGAAGTTTGTGTGACATCAAAATGGCCAGGATCTTGAATGTGGGCTTGGCAATTCCAAGCCACTGATAGCAGTGCTCATTATTGGGTGAGTGGAAGCACAAACATGCACGAAGAGGGTACGGGACACCCTATCAGTTCCAGGCAGCTCTTGTACTTGTGCAGGTGATATCCCGTATGGGGGAATGAATGGGCTCAAGGCCAGTGTGTGTGTGTGTGTGTGTGTGGGGGGGGGGGGGTGGGGTGGGGGTAATGGTTACCAGACATGGAGGCAAAAAAACAAACAGACAAAAAAACAGTCTGGGCCCAGAAAAGATTTCTGGGAAACAATGGTAGTAACTTCTTTTCTACTCAAATATTAACTTCTCCAACTCTGCAATGGGTTTAAGAGGCAAAAGTCATCCCTTCTTAACGCTGGTCAATAGGATAAAAACCCTACGGTACTACGGCATGGTGATGTAGGAATACAGTGTCTGCCCTTCAAGAATCCCTTTGAACTTCTCCATATATAAACAGGCTGAGAACTTCTTTCAGGAACCCGTTTGTACTTTTAATTCACCACATGTCCTCGGATGTAGCCCATCTGCTGCCCAGAATGTTATATATTCTGCCATCATCATCATAATTATTATTATTAATTTTTTGAGATTACTAGTGCTGAACTTACGAATTCTGACAGCATCCCTTTCATAGTTCTCTTAATGGCTACACTAATGGAATGTTTTGAAGTCTGAAATGTTTCATGCCTACTGGGGTACCCTGCTAGACATCAAACTTATACAGTGTACAAACTATAGCAAATTACACAGATAGCAAGATTCATGTTTTCTGTATTGCAGTACGTACATTTTAGTAACTCCACAGGGGTAAGAAGGCGATCTGCAAATGCAGCACTACTCCATGGGAGTCACACAGCCATTATGAAGGAAGGCGACTGACCAGTCACTCCTGTACTGAGTAGTCAGCAAAACCCACTATCAAAGGGCTGCAACTTATGTGTATACCAGACAAGCATATAAAGGACTATTACAGTAGAGATTTCCATCATGCAAAAATATGTTTTTTGTCACAAGTACACAATTCTCTAAGTTCCAGCCAGAACCTCTGAAGAAAATTTAATAGTAGAAACCTTGAAGAGTTCAAAACAGCATATTTTGACATATTTACTTAGGCTTCATGTTCAAGTACCATCTACATCACAAATGGTATAAATTTCACTGCTGTTTCTCAGGCACATGCTCAGGCCCCCTTTCCTAACAATGATAATGGATTACATCACTGTGCACATTTGTGAAACTACAAATTCTAGAAAATATCATTCTTACTTGTGGTAATCACGGACGCAGTAGATTTTATCACCATCTACAGTGAAAGGTACACCGTCCAAGCACTCATTGCAGATTACACAACGGAAGCATCCAGGATGATAGGACCTGCCCAAGGCTTGCACAATCTAGGAAGGAAGACAAGAACAACAGTCATAATGACATGAAGACTAGCCGAGTAGCAGGATGTTCATTTTCTATTCAGTATCACACTTAAAGCCAGCAAAATGACAAGAAATCCAAAAAATGCAATATCACCAGTCAGACTAGGGCTTGATACCCAAATCCATTAGCTACAAAGATGCTACAAAACATTAACATGATGCACACAAAAAAATATGCATTTTTATCACTGAAATGGACTATAAATAAATTCTAGTGAAACTTCATGAGCTTACCATGGGTTGTGACAGTGACATTTTTCAGTAATGCTGTTTCCCAGTTTCGAAGGCAAACAATTTTCTGATATTATTTTTATACTTTGAAAGTTAACCTTTTAAAAGAATCAATTTGAATAAAGCTAGTCTTTACAGACAGATCTAAATGCATGCCTGCAGTAATGTATTTTACATTTCTAAACCTCTCCTAAATTTAAAAACTAATTATGGCAGCCTTTTCTTGTGTTCTCCACCTATACAATGACCACACCCTCTCAACCTCTTAGAGCAAGAGATCTGGACAAAGCCATAAATAATGGGGGGGGGGGGGAGACAAAGGCCCCAAAATATGGACAGTTTTTAAATATTACTCTCAGAAACTTAGAATGTTGATAGAATAATATTTTCTGTTTTAGCATGAAATTTCTGAAGGGTATGAAGTCTGAAACTCAAATGTCTGTCATTATTTTCTGTCTTCAATCTTTAATGACTTCCCAATAATTTGCTGGAAAACCACAATTTCATGAAAAATGGGCCAAAAGTACTAGGAAAAAATCCGGACATTTTGCAAAAATCTGTACAGGTGAGAGGTATGCCAGTGACTACCCTATATAAAACGGCTCCAAAACTTTCCTCACATCCTTAACTCATTCACTCTGGAGCAGCTCAGGAAATGCTGCCTGCCTACTTCCACCATAGGAACAGCAGTGCAGCCTGAGCTCATTTTCAGATAATCCATTTGTGATACCATACAGAAAACAAATGTTCATAACTCTTCAACTGTAAGAGTTAGACTAAACATGTAAAGGCAAAAGTTGTTCAGCAGACACTGGACTTTCCAACAGTGAATATGTTGATGGTGTGTATCTAAATTATTAAATATCTGCCAAGGAATGCTGATATTGTGCATATTTTTTTACCTTTGTGGTACAACAAATCACAATATCTTGGTGAATGTACCACACAGACCCATACAATTTGTAATTAATTTGTTTTGTATGAATGTCAGCTTTAAAATATCTTGACCATTACTGTGTGATGCTCCGTTACAGAGATATTCACAAAAATATGATTATTATATTCCCCATAACTGATAAAGCATAATATCTCATCACATGTAACAGATGGACACTACATATCAGTGTACAAGTTGTGTGGCTCAATGTCACCTAAAAAAAGGATGCAGCATTTGTGTCATCACCATGCTCCCTTGCAAAAATATGGCCATAATAATGAGAAATATTGCAAATGTATAATTTTCATAATCCTCCAAGACTAAACAAACTGTGATATCTGTGCATGTGTACAGCACACAGACACAGTTCTTTTACCATGTTGTAAGGAGTGATACTGTCTTCAAAATGAGGTATTACTTGGGACACTGACATGCTCCCTTGCAAAGTTATTTACCAAAATATGCAAAAAAATTATAATTTCCATAAACTATGTCCGAAACAAACTTTGATATCTGTACATGTGTACAGCATACAGACATGGCTATTTTACCATGTTGTAACTACTAATACTGCCTTCAAAGGTATAACTTATCACACTGACATGCTCCCTTGAAAAGTTATTTACCAAAATATGAAAAAATTCATAATTTTCATAACCTTAGTCCTACACAAACTGTGATATCTGTATATGTGTACAGCATACAGACATGGTTCTTTTATAATGTTGTAATGACTCACACTGTCTTCAAAATGAGGTATCACTTGGCACAATTACATCCTCCATAGCAAAGTTATTTACCAAAATATGAAAAAAAAATCATAATTTCCATAACCAAAGTCCTAAACAAAATATGATATATGTACATTTGTCCAGCATACAGACACGGTTCTTTTTCCATCTCGTAACTACTAATACTGCCTTCAAAAATTAGGTGTTACTTACCCTGATAACATGTTCCCTGACAAAGTTATTTAGCAACATATGAAAAAATATCATAATTCTCATAACCATGGTCCAAAACAAACTGTGATATCTGCACATGTGCATGGCATACAGATACAATTCTTTTTATATCTTGTAAGTACTAATACTGTCTTCAAAATGAGCTGCTAGTTAGCATGCTGACATGTTCTCTGACAAAGTTATTCATCAAATATGAAACAGTATCATAATTCTCATAACCAAAGTATTAAACAAAATGTAATATCTGTACATTTATCCAGCATACACAGTTCTTTTTTCCATCCTATAGCTAATAATACTGCCTTCAAAATGAGGTATTACTTACCGTGATTTCCCTGACATAGTTATTTAGCAAAATGGGAAACAAAATCCTAACTCTCATAACCATAACTGTAACCAAACTGTGATATGTATATACCATACAGACAAATGTCTTTTTCCATCTTAAGTACTAAAACTGTCTTAAAGATGAAAGTTTCAGACTTTTAAAACTAAATATGAAAAACATCTGTAGCACTCATAAATATATGGAGTGTCCCACACCTGTGCTTGCAATGTGATAATGATGTTTAGTAATGTGAATAACAGTGACAGGTGTCAATGATTTTACCTAACAAGTGCTAATGACTCAGTGTTATACTGTAACTCCACAAATAGTGTGATAATTACCTGCATGTCTTGATTGCAAAATTCTGCATGCTCTTACAAAGGTGATAATTGCTCCACATAACTTTTTGAGCAATGAGTCATTACCATCTGTCAGGAAAAGCCAGGAGTAGTGCTGTAAAAGTTTTAGAACACTTTTGTATTACTTAGCCCTTCCTGTAATCTAAATTATACACATGACTGATAAACGGAGAAAACAAGTTATTGCAGGATGTTTATTGACATATTCTCTTGTACGTGGTAGCACTCTCCTCAAACAGTTGTTCTTACTCAGCATGTTCAGCTCCCTGCCACAGTTATTTGCTAAACTAAGAAAAACATCATAATTTACATAACACAATTCAAAATCAAACAGTTATCTGTACCTGCGCACAGCATACAGATAGTTCTTTTACAATCTAAAAATGAAGTGTTACTCAGCATGTGTACAAGTTCCCTAGCAGTTCTTTTCCTGTGTCGTCAGTAGTGACAACGGTGTTCATAAAATATAATGATAGAGTTTCTTACCATAGTGGTCCTACTTGGTCATGGCTGTTTTCCATTTCCTCTCACTAGCTGTATGTTACCAATTGATCATGCATAGCAGTCATCATGCCATTGTGGAGGTCAGTCAAGAACAACACAATGCCATCCTCAGTTAGGTGAACCCCACACTTTCTGAAAAGGTGAACATCTTCTGCGGTGATGCTGTCATGGCAGATTGTTGATCCACTGACCCTATGCATCAAGCCATGCATAAACCCATTCTGTAAACATCTGGCCTTGTGCACTGCTTGTTGACTGTTTGCTGTTTTCCATATCTGGCGAGGAATTATGTCAGACCACACAAAATGACAACGTGGCCACCACGACTGCAGGTGTTCAAAAATTGTTCTGATTTGAAACTGTAGCAGAGTAGGTGAATGATGACATCATTCCCTCCAATGTGCAGTACAAGAATGTCAGGCTCAGGGTAGATGGAACACTTTTGTTCCAACAACTGTAGGAGTCTGCTCCAATGCATACTACTTCTTGCAATCCAGTATACCTTCACACTACATGTACAGAAGCTCAAGTTGTAGTGGTTTTCACTTCTGGAGGCATGGCTGGCAGCCCAGTGAATGTGGGAATGGCCACACACCCGCACTCTCACTTGTCGTTCTCCTGCTCGTGGAGCCATGTCACTTTCACAAGGCAGACACACCTGACGTTTGTGAGATGTATTGGAAGACTATATATATATATATATATATATATATATATATATATATATATATATATACATGTATATCATATGCATTACCTGGTCAGCCCATTCAAATCTTTACTCCTATCCACAGGGGCATTATTCTTTTGATGAGGTACATAACTGGTGATGATGATGCAGAGGTACATACCTACCAGCCCTGAAAACACCAAACTATATACAAGTGACAAGGGGGCACAGGAAGGGCACATGTAAAGAGAAGAAGCAGGGTAAGGACCGCCACTCCACTAATATGCCGAGGACAGACATGGGGCTTCAGCTGGTGGATGTTTGAAGTGTCCCATAGCTGTGCTGGCTAACAACTCAAACTGCTGGTAGCAGCAATGACTCCCGATTTCATGCAATGCCAGCACTCTGCCTTACCTCTGCCTTTTCAATTTACATGTGTCCTTTCAGCAATGACCATAAGGAGTCAAAGCAGGGAGCTAATGCAGAGCCTCTTGCCCTGACCTACATACATTTAATACACCAGAAGGGATGGAGACTGCGTGGAGAGCTAAACCAAGATAACGTGAAAAGACTAAAACTGATCTAGGCTTTGTCTTCTTGCATGTGCCCTTTCTGTAAGGGAAACATTGCATCACTGTGGCACCCCTGAGGGGGTCTATATTAGATGAGAGACCATTCCGATGTTCGAATCATAGGTGGTCGACATCATATGATCGAACGTTGGAAAGGTCGAAGGTGAAAGTCAATGGCTTTTCACGTGCAGAATGGGACATTTTCCCTTTCTGCACTGAAGTGCATTCTCAGAGTTGGTATATTTAAGTAGGGGGTGTGGGGGGCACAGCCCCCCACGTGGGAGGTGCAGGGGGGCTTGCCCCCCTGGTCAGAGCAGTAAGGTAAGTTATTTTTTAATTTTATTATATAGTCAATGTTTTGAACTTCGCTCATATGAGTTTGCTCATGTGAGGTTCGAAGTTTTGGACCCCAGCCATAAACAAGCTCTACAACAAAAGGAGGAAGCTACTACAAGATAGAGCAAAATCCTTGAAAGGTAAGACACCTTTGATCATTATAAGTAAAAAACTAAGAGCTCTCATAAAATCATCCAAGGCAAATTTTGAGAGAAAAATCGCCAAGGACTCAAAAGACAATCATAAGGCCTTCTTTAGCTATGTTAGAAACCTAGGAGGAAACTCCCAGATATGCTCAGAATTAGTTCAAAATGATGTGAAGATTACTGAACCTACACACATTGCCAACATACTGGCTGACAGGTTCAGTGCAAACTTCTCCCCCCCCCAAAAAGAGAGATATCTATACCAGAGGATTGTAGCCCCCAAACATCTCAAACGCCCAGGTGAGAACTGCTCTCTCCAAAGCAAAAACACAGCATCCATGGGACCGGATGGTGTCCCCGGCTGTGTGCTCCACGAACTCAATGAGGAATTAAACCCGCAGTTAGGACAGCTGTTTAATCTTAGCCTCACCTCAGGATACGTACCCAAGGAGTGGCGACGCGACTGTGGTCCCACTTCACAAGGGCGGTGCCTCCACCGACCCTGGAAATTACCGTCCCATTAGCTTGACAAGCCTTATCTGCAAAGCCATGGAGAGGATCATAATGGAACTCATAAATAAAGACATAGGGAACTTGCAGACTTTGGATCCAACCCAGTTTGGCTTTGTCAAAGGCAGATCATGCCTTTTAAACTTGGTTGACTTTTTCGAAACAGTCACCAAGGCCATTGATGAGGGAAAGGCAGACCATACAGCCTACCTTGACCTGGCAAAGGCCTTCGACACAATACCCCACTCAGGTATCATCGAAAAACTCATCAGCTTGAATGTAAACCCATACATCACAAGATGGGTTGCAAACTGGCTAAGTGACAGAACCCACAGGGTCAGAGTTGCTGGAGCCATGTCAGACTCAAAGCCTGTCACAAGTGGTGTCCCACAGGGCTCAGTCCTGGGTCCACTCTTGTTCGGCATCTACTTTTCTGAAGTACAAGCAAACACAGGAGGGTTATGGCTGACAAAGTTTGCAGATGACTGCAAACTGGGCGCCATAGTCGAAAACACATCTGACACAGATATCCTTCAGAAGGGCCTCACAGAAACGGATAACTGGTGCCAGAGCCATGGCCTAAAGTTAAATGCCAAGAAATGCATAGTCCTACCCTTCGGGAAAAACAAGGTTACTCCTAGCTACCATATAGGTGGCAATCCACTGAGCACAGAAGAAGTCATCAGGGATCTGGGGACCCAGGTTGACAGTAGCCTTTTGTTTGACACTCATGTTGCTAAAGTAGTTAGGAAAACCTTCTACATTGCCCACCTGATCATGAAGGGATTCACATCTACATCAAGGGAGGTCATCGTCCCCCTGTACTCATCACTCATAAGACCTATGATTGAGTACAATGCCCCATTCGGAATGTATCTGACCCGACACCTGCAGCAGCTGGAAAGGCCCCAAAAGTTCCTCACAAAAGGATAAAGGGTCTCAAAAATATGTCTTATGCTGCCCGACTGAAAGAACTCCAGCTCTATTCAGTCTCATACCGCTTGCTCAGAGGTGACCTGTGCCTGACATATAAGGCCATGTCAAACCCTGATTTGATGAATATGCTTCACCTCAAAAAATCTAGATCTCTCAGAACCACAAGGGCGGGAGACTTAAACCTTGACACGGTTATTAATAGAACATGCTGGAGGGACAGATTCATCACCCAGAGACTCCCTATGCTGTGGAACAAAATCCCGGTACATGTGAGGCAGAGCACCTCGCTGGCCTTGTTCAAGAGGAATCTTGACCAATGGATGGGGGATCGCAGATATACCCCAGGGATTACTTCAGTGTCACTGCTTGACAGAGGCACAGCAAAATAATGGGCATAGTTTTATTCAAACTAAAGGGGTGGCGAAAGCCAAATAACTATGGGCTAGGCTTATAAATGCCCTTGGGCAGATAGCCTAGTATGAACCTATGAACCTATGAAACTTCGACTATATAATACAGACCCCACCCTGAGGCCATACTTACCTATGAAAGCAGCACTATGGGAATGAGCTGAAGAGTCTCCAAGTTCCCAACCACCATCAAGGTTGAGCATAAAATCCATGGTGGTTGGGTAGGACACCCACTGATGCACCCAGCAGCCTAGGCACAACTTTGTTTATGTTGCACAATATATACTGTACATTTTACTCCTGTTAGCAACCTGCTAGACCCTTATGCCATGGTACTCACCGAAGCATTCAACACAGGCTGATCTTGCAGGTCGGGCATCCCCATGATGGTTCAGCACGTTTACCTTTGCTGGCATGGTGTTTGCATCTTGACTTCCGCCATTTCACTAGGAAGTGTGAGCCTTGTTCAAATTGGTTCACGGGCTCTGGGACAGTAATCTCAATGCATCTTTTCCTTTTCCTGTAGCTGGTCAGGAGGTGCATGCCTAGGTTTCTTCTAAACTGTAACTGAGTTGCCGGAATAACATGTCTGGAACGTGACAGCTGCTGGTGGTTGTTGCTCTCATGGAATAAAATGTAAGCATTCACTACAGCCACATCCCATAGGAGCCAGAACAAGTACAGCTACCATTTTCGTGCCTTTCCTGCAGTTGGATACTGCGTCCTGAGCTGATCAACTCGGTCCACCCCATTCATGCATGTGTTGTACATGTTTACAACTGGTGGACATGGCACTGAAGCTTTTGTTCCATCGTGCTGTCTCCTGCGTGTGCTAGAGACTGGCAAGTTTGGGTTACTATTAGTTGACAACAGAAATACTGGGTTGCTATCCTTCCATTCAGTAGCAAGCAGTGGGCCACTCTGCAACTGCTTGTAGTACCCTCGAGGTGCTTTACCAATAGCCTGTCTGTTGAATGTTGCAGGCCATCTTGACCTATTGGTGCATATGGTTCCGCAGCAGTATATACCATCTTGCAGCAGCTGCTGTGCCAGAGGGACAGAGGTGAAGAAGTTGTCAGAGTAAATGTGATGCTTCTTTCCAATTAGTCCCCGAGTTAGGTCAACCACAACTCGGTGCGCCAGTCCAACTTCTGTGGTCTGTTCTGCCTTTCCAGTGTAAACATGGAATTCACACAAGTACCCATTGTGTGAGTCAGCCAGCACCCACACCTTAATGTCATACCTCTCCCGCTTGGCAGGCATAAACCATCTGAAATGTCCATGGAACCCAACCATGGCTTCATCTACTGCCACCTTATAATGCACATTATACTGTGTCCTAGATGCATGAAGTACCGCATCCAATACTGGCCATATATGATGTAGCTTGTCATGACCCACAGAGCCCTGTGGCAGTCTGAGGTGTTTGTCATTGCAGTGGAAATACTGCTGAATTTTTTCAAACCTCTCTCTCATGTACTCAGCAATCAGGAAATGACCATACACATGGTGCGTTTCCCTGCACTGCCTGTATTCCGGAACATGTACAATAGACATGTATATTCTGACACCAAGAAATGTGCGTATGTCTCAAGGACAAACAGACTCCACCGCTTATCAACCTTGCCTGCTGCATCCTGCCTCTGTGAGGCATTGCAGCTCATTTCATCGGCAATAAGTGAGTACAGTTCCTGTGGGAACATCAAATTGAGGAAGTCTGTCTCTGTGCCGTTTGAGTCCATGATGGTTACCGGGCCGACCAGACACACACACAGTCACCAATGTGAACTGCTGTTAGGCTTTTCTCCCATGTGATCTTACCCGGTGTGCATGCTCGCTGTACCTTTTTGAGTAGCCTTGCACAGTCTGGAATGGAAACTCCGGTACGATTAAAAGATGGTGTGCTATGATCAGTTTCAGTATCCACTGGTTTGCATGCACTTCTGCGTGGAGTACTCACAGACCTTCCATGCTGTGGCATGGTCAGATCCTTGCTTGATAAGGTGCTACTTTGACTCAGATCCAGTGGACTTTCTCCATCCCAGTCAACCTGCTGTGGACTACTCCTGAACTCATGTACAGTAGGAGGCATATCTACTTCCTTGTCCGCACTTGACCTGGCCTGGACTGGACTGTGGAGGACTCCAAAGGTCAGTCAGTTACGCCATGTCCTTTCCTTAACACAGATAGAGGCAATTCATCCTCTGTGTCAAATTCAGACTGAAGGTGATGATCACTAACGTGTGTGCCATCATTTCTTAATAGGGCAAGTGGCATAACATCCTTACTGTTGTGGTCAGTTTCATCAGCAGTGGTCAGGTCTGGGGTGGCACAGCACAGGGGGTCTGTCAGGAATGGCTGGGACAGGGGCATCATCTTTATCAGCGGTAACGGCCATCTCACGGAGACGTGCCAGTGGAATATCATCATCTGTGTCATAATCTTCGTCTTTACTCTGGTTTGCTTTATGTTGTGATTCAAGGTCCAATTCCATTTCGGACCCACTGGTACTACCGCCAGAATCTGTATCCCCACCCAAGTACATGTTGGTTGACTTCTGAGCAGATGGAATCTTCACTCAGGGGTGTGATGTCTTACAGGCGAGCGCAGAGACATGAAACTGTTTCATCATATGAGATTCAGTTACATGAATTCACAAAGATATGAACCACATTATTGCAATGGATACTTGCATCTGTAGCTTACTAGTGAAAATAAAGATAGGAACTGGGGGGTAAACTTGTGCAGGACTGCACACCAACAGAAAACAAAGTCTGACATGTGCTTTCATCAATGCGTTAAATGACTTTAGTAATTTGAAATGCTGAGAGTTTTACCTGGCCAGTGATAATGATTCACTTTTGAACTGTGAATGCACATATTGTAAATTAGTAATGAGAGAATGACTTACATTTCATTACTGAAAAGGTTCTGGATATTCAGGAAAAGGTGATAATTGCTACACATAGGCTGTTGGGCAGACATTCATTACATTCTTGGTGCAGGTGTACTGGATGACAGAGTCATTGCCAAATATACCCAAGCACCAAGATGAAACATTTGCCACATGACACATGACTGCTGAAGTAGTTGGTCTAGCAAGATATACACATGCATATATATGTCTGTGTGTATATGACACAACAGTCGAACCCAGCAATGATCGATTCCAGTAACCGAATTTTTGCATGCTGAACGGTCAGAATGTCGCAAAACCTCCAAATGTGACATTTTCGACCACTCTACATCCAAAATGAGTGCTAACATGGGTCACAAAGGGGGCACGGGTTCGCGATTCGATACAGTTGCATTCGGCAATGTGCATATTTGCTGCACTCCTTTTGGTCATCAGGGCTCGACCATCCGTCCGTCAGTTATATGGTGGTAAACATATATATATATATATATATATATATATATATATATATATATGCATATATATGGATCTACTTCAGTAGATCGAACTTTTAAATGTTCGAACCTTATATGGTCGAGACCATACCATCGAACACTGAAGTACAACAACAACAAAAAACTAAACGATTGTAGTGGGGGGGGGGGGGCAAGCCCCCCCTGCACCCCCTGCGTGGGAAGAAAAAATCAGGGGTTTCAGAGGGTATGTAGTTGATGAAAAATGATAAAAAAAAATGGACAACACAGATGGAACATTATGGTGAGTACATAACTTCTTAATATGATGTTGTGCGAGTATGCAAAAGCACCAAAATGAAACATCTCCCGAGTGACGCCTTCCGCAGTCTGCCCTACTATGCACAAGCAACAGAATGCAGCATTAGCCATGTGACCCCTACAGTATTATGTTGAAGCATGCACAAGATCCAAAATGAAACACCTCTGTTGGTGTTAGCTGCTATTTACATACATAAACCACATTTTCCTTTATTATCTCTGTAAAAAATACTTGCTGCTATCACAACTAAATAACCTGAGTGGAATTTACAAAACTAGTCCTGTCAAGTATGCACAAGCACCAAAAAGAAACATTTGCCACGTGACCCCTTCAGTAGTAAGTCTAAGTAAAAATCTGGTTTGAAATTCAAAATTACTGACTACAACACAGAACACATATGGTTTGTGTCCTGCCAGAGTGAACTACATAAAAGACACGTCTAGAATTAGCCAGTAAATGCAAAAGCATATACAACAGGTAAAGGCAGAATAATCTAAAGAAAAGAATGAATACACTGAAATCTCAAGAGTGTGGCTGCCGAGCTTTGGAAAGCTCTGTGTAGTTTATACAAAAAGAGGACTGTGATACTACCCTGAAATTACCCCAATAAGTCTATTCAGGATATAATGAAATTTGTGATAATATTAACATCTGCACTTATGAATACAAGTACTGGAAAGACAGACAGACAAATTACAAAAACAAAAACAAATTGCGGCATGACAAAATTAGCATGACAACATAAAATACAGTACTTGACAATATGGCTTTCAAAACTTATAATTACAAAAGTAAATCAAAAACTGCCTGAAATTGGCAAATTTTCCAGAACTAATTACAAACACTGCACAATCCCAAAGGCTGATATTTTATAAATAAAAAAACGTGATCAACCAATTACAAGAACACAGTCAGCATACTTGGACAAAAATTCTAATGCAAATTTCCCAACAAGCAAATACACTGCAGAATGCTATACAGAGAAATTCAGACATTCCTTCTGTAAGTAAGTATACGAAGGTTCAACACCCCCAAAAAGGTACCACACACACACACACACACACACACACACACACACACACACACACACACACACACACACACACACACACACACACACACACCTCAAAGCAGTGCAAAACCTCTGTGTGGCATTGTTTTTTTTAACTGAAACATGATGGGAAAACACTGACCCTCAATCGGGGAACTGAAACCTGGCTCATCTAAATTATGTGCAATTGTCTGGTGGCAGGAAGAATCCAACAGCTAACACTTGGATTCTTTTATAGACAAGTGTTAATGTTTTCTTTTTCACATCTCGGTTGCTATAAAGCAGTGCAATGCAAAGGGTATGTACAGTACATCATGTAGATGTAAGTACTTTGAAGTAAACATGCATACCAGTGACACAACAGTATATAATTAAATTTACCATAAATTAATACAATCTGCAAGAAAGACAGACATCATATTGAGTTCTTTTTAAAAAATATATATTTTTAATACAACTGTTAGGATGTATGTACATTACTTGTCAACTCCTTCAGGTATATAATTATGTACTGTGATTCCAAAAGCTAAAAGCATTAACTTTTTCTGTAATAGCATCACCCCTCACCCAAAAAAAAAAAAACACACGCAAAGACAAATGTATCTAGAAATAAGATGATTATCCACCAGCATATCATGATCATATTCTCTTTCATTTATTCTCTCATTCGCTCTTTCGTATCCTCTCTCACTCTCCCCCTTATTCTATTCCTCTCTCGAATCCTCTGTTTACCTCTGTCATTCATTCTCTCTCTTGTATGGTCTCCCTCTCTCATTTATTCTTACACCCTCTGTTTGTTTTATCCTCCCTCTCTTATTCATTCTCTATTCTTCTCTCATTCATTCTCTTCCTCTTCGTCTCTCATATCGTCTCTCTCATCCGTCCTCTCCCTCTCTCATTCATTTTCACTTTCTCTCTGGTGTCCTCTTTCTCTCTAAATCATTCTCTATCTCGCTTGTATCCTCTCTCCTTCCTTCATTCATTCTCCTGCTCTCTCATGTATCCTTTTTCTCCCTCTTTCTCTCTCTCCTTCTTTCATTCATTTACTCACAAACAAAAAGTTACAAGCACTCGCAACACTAAATCTGGCAACAATTTCCAGCAGAATAAATGATCTTAGGGTCCTTTAAACACAAGATTAAATGGTCAGCTAAAACAAAATATAGCAAGGATGGTAAAAACAGCTCTGACCAGCGAAACAGTACAGTTCAGTAGCCTAAGGGAATCAACAGAAGTTCAAAGAATGAAGGGGACAGCTCTGCATTTGCAACTTTTTCCAGGAACCAACTAATTAATACAGATGCAGAAAACACGGACTTACCGTTTTCAATGTCCAACTATTGCACACCCCATTCAATTGCTATTTACTTTGCAAACTGAAAATGGCAGTGTTCTTTTCTTTCCTGGCTGAACTCCCCCAATTTACAGAAAAACAATTTGATCACTGACAGCATTACTACAACGATACCCAAAGCAAAAGCTTTACTTGAAGTAAGCTGAAGGACGTAACGTGCACCTGAAGCCATAATCTAAGAAGACGCGTAATATTAGGGAAAATGACTGCAAACTCCTTCAAGAAAATACATATGTCAGGTAACAGAAAAGTGTTAAAACAGTGCCTATGGCTGGAATGGCATCCAATAGCTTAACCCGAAGAAAAAAAAAAAGAAGCTGTTTGTTCGCAGGCCAAGCAGAAGAAAAGAATTAAACCAAGAACCTCCTTGTACGATCTGACAAACCAGTGTGGCTCTCTAACAGCGATCTGTGCACAAATAAAATAGTGGGATCCAGTAGCAAGTAAATTTCCAAATATCAGCAAAAAGAAAGGAAATACCTGCTGCTGAACACTCTATTTATCTGGGGAAAACAAAAGGAAATTAGGTTGGGGTGGAGGTGTTATGCAAGTGGTGGCTTGGACTGCAAGAATCCGATTGGCTGCCACTACTTGCTTTATCAACAACTTGCAAGCAAATTTTCAACTAAAAGTTTAATGTGACCAGCATGTAAAAACATGCTGAATTATAACTATATAAGGTTAATTACAAGTTCAGTTATGATTTCAGCGTGTTTTACATGAAGCTCAGCTACAAATTTGCACTACAGTTTATTGTGCCCATTGAAGGCACTCGGGGGGGGGGGGGGATAACAGCTTGCAATTCCTATCATCTCATGGCTCGCTCGGATGTAAGCAGAGGCATCATGAGACGGTACTCGGGGTTAATGAGTTAAGGATACTATACCTGGCTAGAAGGAAAATGGAATTGCATGGGAGTTAAATTATGCAAGGTCAGCTTCTGCTTTATATATCTTACTTTAATCATTCTTAGCCCAACCAAGTACACAAGCGTCCATAATCTGAAAAAGTTGTTCTCAGTGCAGTTCTGCCCAGATTCTGAAAGACTTGCACCAGGGTTCAGATTCCAAAATACCTGTTCTCAGTGTAAGTGATCACTTACACTGTGAGCAAGTCTACTGGAATCAAGCCCTAGGTGACTGCTATCTGTTTTCAGTTAAGTCCCAGAGGGGTATAATAAAGTAACGCAGAAGACGACTGCAAGACATAAAGCTTTTGTAAGCAAGTTCCAAAGGCTTTCCTTGGCTGCAAATCATTTGACGAGTGTTGGCTTTGTGACAAAGAAATATACAGTCCTCAGTATGATGATCCACATTTGACTTGTGATTTGGACATAGAAGATGGTGGCTGGGAGTGAATTGCTGAGACTGGCTCAACTAGCTTGGTGAAAGGAATGCAGTTTTGGACACTGCTCAAATGCCACCTGGTAGAAATCAGATGTTACAGAGCAGGGAACAGAAGTGTAGCAAAAACTCCATTCTGTACTCACAAACTCTTAGTGCTACCCCCCTTGGACACCTTCACTTAAAAATTGACATCTTTCAAAATGCTGCCCCCCAAGCATGCAATAAATGTAAGCAACATTTTCAGCTGTTCCCCCTAAAATCATTAATATTTTGTTTTTAGATTAACAATATTGTAGCTGTTGTTAAAGGCATTCATTTAGACAATTGCAGACATAATATGACCTAAAAAAGCCAAGTTGATATGATGCTCAGAAAAAAATGTACTCAAAGTACAAACAGTATGTCTGGCTGCACCACTGGCAGGGAATGACCAGCGGCAAAAATTTCAGACTATCATGAAATATGGTAAAGCTGCAGCTGCGGACTCAGTACGTAGAAGTTTATGTAGAAGTCTGTTCACTCACACATGATCTCACACACACACACACACACCCACACCCACACCCACACACACATGCCCGGACTGCAGCCATTGAGGGAACAGGAATTGAGGGAAAAATCTCTACCTGCCTTGATGACATCCCACCATTAGGTGGCTCTTGCCTTCAGTACAGCTGCATAGCAGGTAGGTGAAGTAATGAAAAGGAAGATAGACTGGCAGGTACAAGGAGAGAAAAGCCGTACGAAGTGCGCCAAGACAAGGAACATAACAATTAAGGCACAGACTTGGGAAAGAGCTAAGGGACAATATCAGTGCAACAAAGGTAGGGCTAGAAAGTACAGTTTTGTACCTACCATAAATGTAGATGTTCGAGTGCTAATACAACTGCAGTCATTACAGATGGGTTCTCCTGCCGTCAGGCGGGTCCTCTGTCGGCCGAATTCCAAAGTCTAGGTCCGGCGTCGGTAGTCGCCGCTTCTTCCCTGACGTCAGTGCGACAGGGGTATAAAAGAACCAGCCGACGCCATTTTCTTCAGTTTTTCTTGCCCCAGATGTCAGGTGCCCTCGGAAGGAAGGCAATACATAAATATGTGAAGTAAGAAAGCCATATAAACAATACTTTAGATGCAAGCAAATACATCATAAAAGAACACCCCGATAAGGCAGCAAGAGGAAGTGATAGCCAAAAGGCCTGTTCCCAGAGGGGAAGGTGGGAGGGAAACCTTGACTACAGTTGTATTAGCACTCGAACATCTACATTTATGATAGGTACAAAATTGTACTATGTTCATCGTGCATACAACTGCAGTCATTACAGATGGGTAGAATCCCAAAGCTATGAAGGGGTGGTAGGCACTAGATGGAACTATGAGGAACTAGGAGGAGCCAGAATGGCCTGCAAGACTGCAGTGGCAAAACCTGCTCTAGATTTGGAGTATAAAGGTAGGTTATAGTGCTTGGAGAATGAGTGCACAGAACTCCAAGTGGCTGCTTCCAAAATATCCTTGGTAGGCACTCCTCTGAGAAAAGCTGCAGAGGTAGCCGTGGCCCTTGTGGAGTGAGACCTGATGCCTGCAGGTACATATTTGCCATGAAAGGAATAACAAAAATGTATGCAGTGGGCATTTAGAAATAGTCTGTTTGGAAATAGGCTTCCCTTGGGCGCCTATAGCATAGGACACAAAAAGCTGTTCTGATTTTCTGAAAGGCTTTGTCCTGTCTAGGTAGTACCTCAATTGTCTGTGGATGTCCAATGAGTGAAGTAATCTTTCCCCTTTATTTTGGGGTTTAGGATAAAAGGTAGGTAAGTGTATAGCCTGATTCAATGCTACCCTGGACACCACCTTTGGCATAAAGGAGGGGCTGGTTCGTAAGGAAACCCTATCCTGATGGAAGATGATGTAAGGCTGCACTGCCATGAGGGCTTGTAGTTCAGAAACCCTGCGAGCTGAGGTGATAGCCAGAAGAAGAGCTGTTTTCCATGACAAGTATTGCAAATCTGTTGAAGCAGCTGGCTCAAAAGGAGGCAAAGTTAGTTTTTCAAGAATGAAATCGAGGTCCCACGCAGGTATTGGCTGTTTCCTTGGAGGTTTAATATTTTTAGCCCCTCTGAGGAACTGTCTGAAGAGAGGGTGAGAGAATAAAGGTGGATCAGTGTTGAACTGTGCTGAAATGGCTGAAGCATGGATCTTGATGGAGGAAAATGAAAGTCCACTGTTTAGTAGTTCAGCTAGATACTGTAATACTTGAGGTATGTTCAGTTGTCCAGGATCCTGTCCCTTTTTCTCATCTAGTGGATGACCTTCTGGCCTCCAGAATTATATCCTCCACCTCCTTTGAAAGTAAGGTCCGCTGTGAAGTTAAGGAATTTTCCATGCGGCCAGGTTGAGTGTTTTCAGCTGACTGTGAAGCGTTTTATAGCTGTGTTTAGTCAGGAGAAGAGGCATGAGAGGTAGAGTCCATGGAGGGGAATGCGTCAAGCTCCTTAGAAGTGGGTACCAGTGTTGTCTGGGCCAGTCCAGAGCAATTAGAATCATCCTTGGTCTGTCTGCTCTGATTTTTAATAGTACTTTGGGCAGCAGAGGAAGAGGTGGAAAGGCATAAACTGTCATTGATGTCCAGCTGAAAGAGAGAGCGTCCACCCTCCAAGCCTTTGGATGAAAAGTCCTTGAGCAGAATTTGGTTAATTGGTGATTTGTGTGGGAGGCAAAAAGATCTATGTCTGGCCTTCCCCATGCTTTGATTATTTCTGCAAAAACTTGAGGATGTAACTTCCATTCGTGTGGATCTGTGATATTTCTGCTTAGGTTGTCTGCCAGTGTGTTGTCCTTGCCCGGCAGGAACTGGGCCTGAAGCTCTATTTGTGATTCCAGAGCCATGTCCCACAGAGACATAGCCAGTCTGCACAGGGGGTATGAGTGTGTTCCTCCCTGTTTGTTTATGTACCACATAACAGTGGTGTTGTCTGTCCTTATCAATAGTTGTCCTGGATGTAGAAATTCTTTGAAGGCTATAATTGCATTTGTTACTGCTAGCATTTCCTTTTGATTGATGTGTAGGTGCTTTTCCTTTTGGGACCATTTGCCCTGAATGCACCGATCTGTCATGTGCGCCCCCCAGGCGTAGTCCGAGGCGTCTGTTGTGATGACTTGATCTGCTTGAGGCTTGCAGAATTGAAGGCCTGTGTTTGCTTGGCATGCTTGGGCCCACCATTGAAATTCCTTTTGAAGACATGGAATCAGTGGTATTATTGTTTCCAAACTGTGGCTGTGTTGAGACCATACATTTTTTAAGTACCATTGAAGTTTTCTCATATGCAACTTTGCACATGGGATTAGTAGGATACAAGAAGCCATGAATCCCAGAGCCTGCAGGATTTTCTTTGCAGTAAGCCTGGTGCATTTTGCCAGTGTTCTGAAAAATAGTATTAGCTGCCCTTGCTTCTCTGGCGTGAGATAAGCCATCTGGGTGTTTGTATCCAAATTGGCACCCAGGAAAATTATTTTCTGGGATGGTGTTAGCCTTGATTTCTTTTTGTTGACTGTGTATCCCAGAGCATTCAGTAACCTTATTACATATGCCATATGTTTCAGAAGTATGTGCTTACTGTCCGCTTGGATCAGGCAGTTGTCCAAATAAGGGTATATTTGTATCCCTTGAAGTCTGCAGTAGGCTATTACTGATGCCAGGCATTTCATGAATACTCTGGGCGCAGTAGATAAGCCAAAGGGCAACGCAGAGAATTGATAATGGATCGAACCTGCAAGAAATCTGAGGTATCTTCTGCAATTTTGTCTGATTGGGACGTGCAGGTATGCCTCCTTGAGGTCCAATGTTATCAGCCAAGACTCCTTGCCCAGCATGGGAAGAAGCTGCTGTAATGTGAGCATTTTGAATTTTGGCACTATCAAAAAAGTGTTTAGGATGGATAGGTCCAGGATGGGTCTCCAATCTTTTCCTTGGTACTAGAAATAGTCTGGAATAAAAACCTTGACCTTGTTCGTGAGTAGGTACCTTTTGAATAGCATTCATTCCCTTGAGCTCTGAAATTTGTTTTTGTGCCTCTGCCCTTTGATTGTGTGGCACGTTCGGCATACCTCTCATTTTTGGAAGGGTGTGAAAATGGAATCTGTAGCCTCTGTTTATAATGTCCAGGATCCACTTGTCCTTTGTGACAATATGCCAATTTTCTGGAAATAAAGCTAATTTTCCTCCCAAGGGAGCAGTCATTTGAGCCTCGCTTGGCATGCAAAGAGGGAAGTCATTGTGTTTGTTTTCTGTATGTTTGCGAACTCTCTTCACCACTTCTTTGAGTAGGAGTTTGCCATTGTCTGCCTCTGTACGCTCCTTGAGCTTGGCCTCTGCCCCTCGGGCGCCTGTATCTGCCTCTTTGGGGTCTGTCTGTGGCTGGAAAGGACCAATTTTTGGAAGGCCAATTTCTACTGAAACGTGGTGGCTGTACCTGTAGGAAATCCTTCACAGTCTGCATAGATTTAGCTTTTTCCTCCATTTTCCTTAATACCCCTTCAGCATTAGCCCCAAACAGAACATCCTTTTAGAGAGGGGCATCCAGTAATTTAGCTTTAACATGATCAGGCAAGGTTTGTTCCCTGAGCCAGGCATGTCTACGTATGACTGAACCTGTAACTGCAGCCCTACATGAGGCCTCTAGAGCATCAAGACCACATTGTAAGGTGTGCTTACCTACTTGCTCTGCACTATGTATCAAATCCTGCAACTCCTTCAAATCTGGTTGTTCAGGTAGAGACATTTTGCTTTTCATTTGAGATAACAAAAACTGTTGGTATTTTAACATATGGAACTGACAATTTAAGGCCCTCATGGCTAAGGTAGCAGAAGTATATACCTTTTTCCCCCACCTTTCTAAGGATCTGGAATCTCTGTCGGAAGGTAAAGGGTTTTTAGCAGTAGAGGCCTCAACTCCCTTGGGACCCTGCGAGATGGTCTCTGGGTCAGCAGCATGACTTTTGTAAAGAAATTGGTGAGAGTCAGGGACCCGGTAATACCTGTCAGGCTTGACTGGGGCTGGGGGCAGAGAATCCGGGTTAAGGCAAGCTTCAGAGTAAACATCATCTAAAATGTCCAAGACAGGAGGTATAGCCAGAGGCCTGTGCTGAGGAAGTAAAAGGAATTCCCTAAGCCTTTTTCTGGAATCTGAATAATCCTGGCCTTCCCAATGGAAGTGCTCCCTTAAGGTATGCAAAGTTTCCCCAAATGAGTAATCCTCTGGGGGGGATATAGAAGGAATAGACTCCTCAGCATCAGAATCCTCAAAGGGGGAGTAGGAATGTCCTTGATCATCAGAATGATCTGAAATAAGGGAGCCCTGATCAGAGGAGGGGGATTCTTCCTCCACTCTGGGCCTTTTGTCTGGGGGGGGGGGGGGTTGAGAGCCCCTGATAAGAGAAATTAAATCCTCAGCCATTTTAAGCATCTGTTTTTTAGGCATGGGGCCTTGAGAAGTGCCCTGAGTAGCCTGTTTCTTAGCATGCATGGCTGCTTTAGATTTGGTGAAAGCCTTGATGGAAAAAGAAGAGGAAGGCCTGTAAACTCCCTGAGTGGAAGTAGACCTGTCTACATTCTGAGGCTCAACAGCAAGAGTGGCTTCGGTATCTGTAGTCGGGGTATGGACCGAGGGACCAGCGACCTCGGGTACAGGAGACCGCCAAAGAGGCGTTGTCGGCAGGCAGGGGCTGCGAATGCGCCTCGCTGAGAACCGGACCACGTGTAGTGGGCCTTGGCGTGGTGTCGGTTGAGGCCGCGGACCTAGAGTGTCGGTCCTTATCCTTGCGTTTTTTAGACAAAACGGTAGTCGGAGTATCCGACGACATTGTATAATTAAATGCTTTTCCAAAATAATGTTGGGCGAACTCCGCCCGATGCTTGATAGTGCGTTTATTGAATGAAGCACAAAAGCGACAGCCCAAGACATCGTGGTCTGGGCCTAAACAAGGTATACAAAGAGAATGGAAATCCTTATGAGGTATTTGCTTCCCACAAGAAATACAATTGTTAACTTTTACTGACGGTCTGAGGCAAGAAAAGTTTCCCCAACGGGGTACTTAGCTTTATAGAAGACTTCGGTTGCAAAATTTTTCGTAATTCAGGAGCTGGCCGACCGGCACTTGCGAACTGCTTCTGCTTCGGGCACCGCGCGGCAAGAAAGACTGAAGAAAATTGCGTCGGCTGGTTCTTTTATACCCCTGTCGCACTGACGTCAGGGAAGAAGCGACGACTACCGACGCTGGACCTAGACTTTGGAATTCGGCCAACCGAGGACCCGCCTGACGGCAGGAGAACCCATCTGTAATGACTGCAGTTGTATGCACGATGAACATCTGAGCAAAACACCTCTGACATGCCACTTTGATCATACAACAGAGTAGATCAGGCAAAAATAGGTAAAGATGTGCTGAAGTCATACAGGGTGCAAGACCTTAGTACAAAGGGTGTGAATGGTGTCCTCTCAAACACATTTTCCCTAACTCATGTTTTAGTAATGGGAGAGATTTAAGCAGCAAAATATGGAAACAAGATTAATATGCTTCACCTTTTCAGAAAACAGAATTTAACAGAGACCCTTGTACTACAATATATGAATTTACAATACCAGTCTTTAAAGATGTGCCCTGTTTAGGAATCTACAGCCCAGACTTCCAAATATTTTAGTGATTCATAAGGTGAAAACCTAAAAACTATCTTTAATCCCCAGAAACACTACAGATTATTGATAGTAACAGCCTGTAATGGTAAAGTACAGTTTTGTACCTACCATAAATGTAGATGTCCGAACTGGATAGCATCTGCAGTCATAACAAATGGGTTGTCCTGTCGTCAGGCAGCCCTTCGGTCGGACGGATTCCAAAGTCTGGGTCCGGCTTCGGCTGATGTCGCACTTCACCCGACGTCATCTCTGCTGGTCTTCGGGTATAAAGGCATCAGCCGACGCCATCTTCCTCAGTGTTTCTTGCCCCAGATGAGAATTGCCCTCTAGGAAAGCTAAATTTTGGATAGATGCCAATGTTTCCAAAATAGTAGAAGGCAAACACAAAAAATAAACATGTATGTACATATATACAAACAAATACACCATAAGAGACTCCCCCCCCCCCCCAGCTAGCTATTAGGAGGGTAAATACCCTAGGAGTATCACAGAGGGGAAGGAGGGAGGGTAATCCTGACTGCAGATGCTATCCAGTTCGGACATCTACATTTATGGTAGGTACAAAACTGTACTATGTCCTTCATGGATGCATCTGCAGTCATAACAAATGGGTAGAATACCATAGCCAAACTAGGGGAGGAGGAATAAAAGTTATGGTGTAGTCAGGATCCCTTGCAGTACAGCAGTGGCAAACCCTGCTCGGGATCTAGAATATAGAAGTAAATTATAATGCTTGGCAAATGTATGCACGGAGGTCCAAGTAGCCGCCTCAATAATGTCCTTGGTTGCCACTCCTCTTAAGAAAGCTGTGGTAGTGGCTGTGGCCCTTGTTGAGTGAGGTCTTATGTTCTGTGGAATTGGTTTTCCATGGTAGGAGTAACAGAATCTTATGCAATTTCCTATCCATTTGGAGATTGTCTGTTTGGAAATTGCTTTTCCTTCCCTTCCTGTTGCATAGGCTACAAAGAGCTGGTCAGTTTTTCTGTTACCTTTGGTTCTGTCCAGGTAGTAGCGTAACTGTCTATGTACATCCAAGGTATGCATTATTCTTTCACCTCTGTTTTGTGGGTTGGGAAAGAAGGTAGGTAGTTGGATTGCCTGGTTTAAAGACACTCTGGATACCACCTTAGGCATAAATGTAGGGTTAGTTCTCATGGACACCCTGTCTTGATGGAAGATTAGGAAGGGTTGCACTGCCATTAAGGCCTGTAGTTCTGAAACCCTCCTTGCTGAAGTAATAGCCAGTAGGAAAGCAGTTTTCCATGACAGGTGTTGTAGATCTGCTGTTGCTGCTGGTTCAAACGGAGGGAGTGTCAACTTTTCTAGTACAAAATTCAAGTCCCATGCTGGTAATGGTGGTTTCCTAGGAGGTTTTACATTCTTGATCCCTCTGAGGAATTGCCTGAGTAGAGGATGTGAATAGACAGGAGGATCAAAGCTGTATTCTGCTGAAATAGCTGATGCATGTATCTTGATGGAGGAATAGGACAGGCCTGTATGTAGAAGCTCTGCCAAGTACTCCAGAATGTTAGCAATATCTATGTGTGACACATCTTTTCCTCTTTCAGTACTCCAAATGACGAACCTTTTCCATTTTCCTGCATAGTTCCTTCTTGTTGAAGGTCTGCGGGCTTCAAGGATAATGTCTTTAACCCTTTGTGAAAGGTCTGGGTTAGTTACTGCTATGTGATGTTCCAGGCAGTCAGTTGCAAGGTTTTTAGGTTTGGATGTATGATGTTGTAGTTGTTCTGAGTTAACATCAGAGGCATCAGGGGTATTGACCAAATGTTCTCCCGAGACATGCTCCTCAGCAATGGGTACCAATGTTGTCTTGGCCAGTTCGGAGCTATCAGGTTTATCCTTGGACGTTCCTCTTTGATTTTCAGTAGTACCTTGTGCATCAAGGGTAGGGGTGGAAATGCATATGCTGTCAGGCCTTTCCAGCTGAAGGATAGAGAGTCCACCTTCCATGCAAGTAGGTGGAATGTCCTTGTGCAGAATTTTTTGAGCTGGTGATTTTGTGGGGTAGCAAATAGATCTATTTGTGGCATTCCCCATTTCTTTGTGATGGCCTTGAAGATGTCCGGGTGTAGCATCCATTCGTGAGCATCCGAGGTGGTCCTGCTTAAAATGTCTGCTAGGGTGTTCTCTTTTCCCGGTACAAATATTGCCTGTAACTGGATGTTGTAGCTGAGAGCCAGGTTCCAAAGGTCCAAAGTCATTCTGCATAGGGGGTAAGAATGAGTGCCTCCTTGTTTGTTGATGTACCACATGACTGTGGTGTTGTCTGCCCTTATCATCAAATGGCCTTCTTTGAGGAATGGTCTGAATTTTTGGATTGCCAGTTTTACTGCCAGCATTTCTCTTTGGTTTATGTGCAGATGCAGCTGGTCCTGAGTCCACAGTCCTTGCACGCATTTGTCCAGTATGTGTGCCCCCCATCCTAGGTCTGAGGCATCCGTTGTGATGGTTTGGTTTGCTTGAAAGTTGTGGAAGGGCAAGCCTGGGTTTGAGTGGCATGCCCGCGCCCACCATAGGAACTCCTGTTTTAAGCATGGGATTAGTGGTATTTCTGTTTCTAAGCTGTGCCTGTGTTGAGACCATAAATTCTTTAGGTACCACTGTAGCTTTCTCATATGCAGTCTGGCATGTGGGACCAAGATTATGCATGATGCCATGAAGCCCAAGGCCTGCAGAACTTTTCTTGCTGTTAGTTTGTTCTGCTTTGTTAATGCCAAGAAGTAAAGAGGGAGCTCTTTTTGTTTTTCTGCAGTTAGGAATGCCATCTGTTTGACTGTGTCCAATTCCGCGCCCAAGAAAGTTCTTGTCTGGGATGGTATCAGCCTTGACTTTTGTAAATTGACTGTGTATCCCAGGGCTTGTAGCAAGTAAATGACCCTTTGTAAATCTGTTGTCAGCTTGCTTTTGTTGTCCGCTTGTAACAGGCAGTCGTCCAGGTATGGATAAATTTGGATTCCCTGTACTCTGCAGTGAGCGATTACTGATGCCAGGCATTTTGTGAATACTCTGGGCACAGTAGATAAGCCAAAGGGCAATGCTGAGAATTGATAATGCTCTGATCCTGCAAGAAATCTGAGGTATCTTCTGCAATCTGGTCGAATGGGGACGTGCAGGTATGCCTCCTTGAGATCTAGAGTTACCAGCCAACACTCCTTGCCCAGCATGGGAAGAAGTTGCTGTAGGGTCAGCATTTTGAATTTTGGGACAATGATGTATGTGTTTAAGATGGACAGGTCGAGAATAGGTCTCCAGCTTTTCTCTTTTCTTGGTACTAGGAAGAGTCTGGAGTAGAATCCTTTGCCCTGTTCTGTTCTTGGTACTCTTTCCACAGCTCTCATCTTTATTAATTCCACTATCTGGTGAAGGGCTTCTAGTTTTTGATTTGGGGGCAGGTTTGGCATTCCTCTTTTCACTGGTAAAGTGTGGAAGTGGAACCGGTAGCCTTGGTCTATGGTTTGCAAAATCCACTTGTCTCTTGTGATATAGTGCCAATTTTTCGAGAATAAGGCTAACTTTCCGCCTAATGGTGCTGCTATTTGCTCCCTGGTAGGCGGAATCAGAGCCAAGTCACTGTGATTGTCCTGTTGCAGTGGCAGTGGTTGTGTCTGTGCCTCGGTTATTGCCTTGCCACTGTCGTCCTCTGTAGGCACCTCCTCTGGATTGATTTCTGCCCCTAGAGCATCTGTTCCTGCCCCTTTGTGATCTTGTGGAGTCAGGAAAGGACCAATTTTTGGCAGGCCAGTTCCTGCTAAACCTTGGTGGCTGAACCTGTAGGAAATCTTTAACTGTTTGTACAGATTTTGCCTTCTCTTCCATTTTCTTCATTACCTGCTGGGCAGGTTCCCCAAATAGACTGGCCTTATCCATAGGAGCATCCAATAACTTAGCTTTAACATGATCCGGTAAGACCTGTTCTTTCAACCATGCATGCCTTCTTATCACTGTGCCAGTCATGGCTGATCTAAATGAAGCCTCCAGTGCATCATAGCCGCATTTTAAAGAATGGTTACTAACCTGTTGGATGTTATTCACCATTTCTAATACATATTTCTTATCTAAAGATTCATCAGAGGACAGCTTTTTAGTTAACTGATCAAGCATAAACTCTTGGTATTGGATCATGTGAAACTGACAGTTTAAAGCTCTAGCTGAGAGAGTAGCAGAGGTGTAGACTTTTTTCCCCCATCTCTCTAAGGACCTGGATTCCCTTTCAGCGGGAATAGGGTTTTTTGCTGTGGTCGAGGCTACTGCCTTAGGCCCCTGGGATATAGTTTCGGGGTCTGCAAGTGGGGCCTTGTATAGGTGGTGATGAGTGTCTGGCACCCTGTAAAATCTATCTGGTTTGACAGGGGCTGGAGGTAAAGAATCAGGTGCAGTACAGACATCATTAAATGCATCGTCCACAACAGACAGGACAGGAGGTATAGCTAAGGGCCTATGTTGTGGTAAGTGTAGAAAAGTCCTAAGCCTTTTTCTTGAATCTGAGAAATCTTGTCCCTGCCATTGGAATTGTTCTCTCATTGCATGTAAAGTTTCCCCAAAGGAGAATTCCTCTGGTGGAGAGGCAGCTGGAATGGATTCTTCAGCATCTGAATCTTCATAATTGGAAAAAGGAGCCTCTGGCTGGTCTGTAATGTCTGAGTCATCTGCAGAATCATCAGAGGAGACAGGCTCGGGGGGCTCTGTTCTAGGTCTCTTTTCAGGGGGCTGAGAAGCCCTGTCTGGGTGAGATTGGGATCCCCTAATTAAGGATATTAAATCTTCTGCCAGCGTAAGCATTTGTGAACTAGAAGTGGGCCTGAGAGAGGGTGGTTTAACAGGCACTGATTTAGCTGATTTTGCTGCTTTAGCCCTGGTAAAGGCCTTGATAGACATGGCTGCAGGAGGCCTAGCAGCACCACGTGCTGGGGTAGAGATATCCAAAGGGATGGTGTCTGATAAATCAGTAGGAACCACAGTTGTAGGCAAAATTTCTGAGGCTGATTCAGGTAAGGTAGCAGGAGCCTCAGTAGTAGTCATGGATTCGGCTGAGGATTGACCAATTTTCTCGGTTTCGGCCGAAACCGAGACACTCGCGGCTTGCTTAACCGTGGTTTCGGCCGAAACCGCGGACCGCGAGTGTCGGTCTTTTTCTTTGCGTTTTTTAACAATTTGGGTAGTCGGAGTATCCGACGGCATAATGTACGCAAAATCTGAGCCGAAAAACTGTTCAGCAAACTCCGACCGACGCCTAAGCGTCCGGTTGAAGGAAGCACAGGCCGAACAGGCTGCTACGTGGTCTGGGCCTAAGCAAGGCAAACAGTAAGAGTGGAAATCTTTATGAGGTATTTGTTTCCCACAAGTTAAACAGTTATTGACTTTTTCTGACATCGGCTGAGGCAAGAAAGAGTCCCCAACAGGGTACTTAGCTTTTTAGAAGTCTTCGAAGTAGTATTCGGTAGTAGTAATCTCTGGATCTGACCGACCGGCACTTGCGAACAGCTTCTGCTTCGGGCGCCACGCGGCAAGAAAGACCGAGGAAGATGGCGTCGGCTGATGCCTTTATACCCGAAGACCAGCAGAGATGACGTCGGGTGAAGTGCGACATCAGCCGAAGCCGGACCCAGACTTTGGAATCCGGCCGACCGAAGGGCTGCCTGACGACAGGACAACCCATTTGTTATGACTGCAGATGCATCCATGAAGGACATCAGCTACTATGCGACTGAACAATATCCATCCATTACAAATGACTTAAGTTTGTGCTGCTATCTACAGCCATCCTTAAAACCGACTTTAGAAACTAATGTATACATTATAACATTACAATCTGCATGATTCTACACTGCACTGTGCTTGTTCATGTGAAAGTATATACACACTGTTTTTTTTTCTGTGTAATTAGTCTATTCTGTTAATGCTTACTTTTCTGTATTTTTTGTTGGTGAAATGTTTTGTATTTCTCTCGGGCTAAGCTTGAAACTGGTCAATATTGATCAGTGCACTACCTCAGTAAACAAACATAAAATATATATAAAATGAATTAATAACAGCACTTTAAACGATAAGTATACCGTAAACACACATTTTCATTCCCCAGAGTGTATTTTCCTTCCTACAGAATGATTACTACACTTATACATATTAAAAAGCATAATTTTTTTCACCTCTGTGGTATCTATGTACTACATAGCTACCTCAGTGCACACCATGACGGCTGAATAAATCTCATGATAAATGTGAAAAAAGGAGATACTGCCGGCACAGCTAGCTGGAATTTGGTAATTATATATCATTTGTGAATATCACACTAATTTATATAAGATGCTTGTGTTACAAGTGCATTAGAACTGTTTGTCATTTGTATATCAAACTGCTTTCTACAGATGTTTGTCCTGAAAAGGTACTCGTAAAGTGCTTGTATTTAAAATGCAGCCACAGTGTGCTCTACTGGAAGAGAATAGAAATTCACATATACTGTTGTAACTGTTTAACTGTACATGTTAACCAAGGAAACTGGAGGGTTAACCTCAGTCCAGCAAACTTCAGAAATTATTTGAAATTAAATCACTTTATTGGCTAGGCCATAAAGAGGACTAGCTCTCAAGTTTTCAATGCAGTCAGACACACAAAGTCTGTACTAGGAAGCTTTCTGTATTGTCTTTGGGGTGAACTAATTGCTACTTTGGAAGCATGAAGGACTGCAGTTGTTCTATGACTTCCAGCATTTGCCAAAGCTCTGAACAAAAGCCCTTGTCTTTGTATTTTTACAGGTAGATGCTAAATGCTAACAGAGGCCAGCATGAAAGTGTTGTAACTTGAGATATTTTTAATCACATAGCATCATACCGGTTTTGGCACACTTGCCTTCTTCAGTGATCACTGAAGAAGGCAAGTGTGCCGAAACCGGTATGATGCTATGTGATTAAAAATATCTCAAGCTACAACACTTTGGTGCTGGCCTCCGTTTGCATTTAGACTTTTTGGCCATTTGCACCTGCCATACTTGTGAAGGTGTTTGTCTTCTAGATGCTAAATGCTGCCAGCTATGGGGGCGGGGGTCCTGGGAACTAGAAGTTAGAGTATCAGAAACGATGTCATCCTGCAAGCTATCCCAGCAGTAATATTTTAGATATTATTTTGAGAAGTCTCTCAGTGAGACAGAGCATTCTGCATTCTGTCTTGGACCTGACAAAAACAAAAAGAAACATTCACCTCATCTGCCTTGCTCTATAGTAAGTATGTTTCTAGGAAACAATATAACACTCTTAGATTCAGTCAGGAATATAGTGAAGCTTAGTTTAGATATTTTTCTGAGCCTGTCCTGCAATGTTGTTTTAAAATATTTCTTGCGATTCTGAACTCTGATGTCACTGTGAATATATACTTAGTATTTTCTTGTTCTTTTATTATTTATTATCAGACATATATAAACTTCTCATTGTGGCTGATCTCTGTAGAACTATTTAAGTTCTGAAAGTACTTGCATATTTATTTGGTGACAATAGCCTTGCTCTTGGTCAAATTACCATTTGTATTAATATTACACAGTAAAATTGGTCACCCTTTGTTAAGGGCCTTAAAGTAGCTGTCAAAGAATGAGTGGTAGCAGTGGAAATCACCTTATGGTCTGGGCAGAAGGAGGCATAGCTAGTAAACCTGTGCCAGCCTTTCCCAGGTGTGTGTGTGTTTGTGTGTGTGTAAATCAAACCTCAACGAGTGTGTGTCAGCTACTTGGGCAGGGACATGAAGCACTGGTTGAGATATTTAGAAAAATGTGAAAATTATATCTATATAAATTAATATCATAAAAAAACAACAGTTAATATCTCTTTACCTGCACTAGACAGAGGTCAAATATTAATGCAATTGAGTTTGCCACTGTGTAAGCTTTAAGATGAAATATTTTAAAAGCTTGCACACAGCATGGTATTGGAATTATAGATGCAAATATGAACAAGCAATATTTGATGCCTGGAGGAGTCAGTATGAGGTAACTGCAGATGCATCGAGAGGCATCACTCGGATGTAATGAGTTAAGGGAAACTGCACGTGATGCAGAGAGCTGCATCTGGAAATACTGCGTGTACCTGTTATCCTCCCAGTGAATGCCCCCCCCCCCACACACACACACAGGTACCAGTGGTGAGATTTGAAATCCTTGATTACTGGTCTAGTGGTGGGTCGTCATAATACTTTTGTTAGGAATTTATCTCCTTTGCTCTTAGATCATTTTGCCTTTCAGATTTTGAAGTTTCTTACCAAGAAAAACACAGCAACAAGGTACATGTAGCTTCTTTTTGTTACTTTAAACCTACTATGGCCATAAAAGTATTCACTGTCACTGACAGCTGTATTCTTTCACTCCACTAGGAGTAGAATAACCCTGTTGAGATTTTGTATTCTGAAGGTCAAGAATAACTTACTGAGAGCAATTTCTTTAATCAGATGAGCTCTACAATCCCAGAAATAAGATACTGTGGCTGCTTCAGGGAAGGAAAGTGAGAGGAATACAAGAATTGAAACGCACAAAATTCCACTTTTTAAAATAGATTTATGTTATTGCCACTATTTCTTTACACTTCTTCAGAATCTTTTTACAGACTGTGTAACACATATGCTACAAATAAAAGTCTAATTCACTGCACAGCAGTCACTGACACTTTCACTGAGGATTCTCAGACTTAACAGCATTTTTCACTGTTTCTATTCTACATGAATGGAATTGTGACCTCACAAGAAAGACTAGGGCAAATTAATCTCATCAGGTGTGCCCTCACAGGACATTAATGGCAAAAAGTAACTTTCCAAGAAAATAAATTTCATGTCAGGATATCTGCCCCCATGAGTGCAATTCAGAGTTCGAAAAAATAAATTAGTAATAACTACAGTAGTTCCTCAGCTGCTGATAGGCTTTGATCGTATACAACTGCATGACATGTTAAAACATTTTTTTTTTTTTGGTTTTTGCCTGTAGTGGTCCTTTAACAAAGCCTGCTCACACCTAACTGATGATGAGAAACCACTTACACATTTAGAGTCTTTTCTGTGTTACAATCCCAATCATTTTCCTTAGTGTAAAAGATAAAACTATGCCACATATTTTTCTATATCTGCTTTCCTTCTGTTTCTCTTGGGGAAGGGCACAATGACAGCACACTGAGCAGGGCAGACTAAAAACAAGTATTTGTTAAGTGGGATACAGCACTGATCCACATGGATCCATTTCAGGTCCTGGGAACACTACCAGGTTAATGGACTTCTTCAGGATCACACAGTACGCAAAAGGAGGCTGTGGAAATCAAACCTGGGACTGGTGTAGGGTATAGATATATCAGCCATAGACTTAAACCTCTGCACTAAACTGCCAATCATAAACATCCCCTGATGGTTTTTACTTCATCATGGGGATCCTAAAGCATTTTAAGGCCATCAGGGGGTTTTGCCTAAGGGCACTATCCCAGTAGGCCATAATAAAACAACTCCAGCAAGAGCAACCCATGGGACAATGTTATATGGTACCTAAACTACCTAAGTTGTCTCCTTTCTATCTAACAAAGCAAAAGAACTCTTAGGACTCTCTTGGAACCCAGAGTATCTCACCTTGTCATAAAGAACAAGCTTAAATATTCTATGAGAAACCTTATTTCTACCTCTTTTGCATATGACCTCATTACATCAGTCTCTACTCACAAGTGAACTTAAAAATGACCAGTAAAGTAAAAGATTTGCTGAAAACTTTGCTCCCACTTAGTTATTTGCTCCCACTTAGTTATTTATATGCAGCCCATTTTTGCTGAAAAAGTTTGAATATTTTTAGCCCATCTCAATCAAATTTTCAAAATATGTGAATCTCAGAGTTTGTTACACTAAAGAGGATTGCAAGGTTTTCTCCTGCATGAAGATGCTTTCAAACCACAGAAAGCACTTTTTCTAGGTGACACTGACTTTCACTGAAGTGCTGTTTTGGCCAATGTTTTTTTAACTAAACAGTCTTCGGTGAAAGGTCATCAATAATACTACTATCAACAGACATCTCCAGCTATTTCACCACAGATGAGTTTAGAGCCCAGAAGATTACAACAGCTGCCCCATACACTTGTTAATCTCATGCTCAAAAAACACATACAAATGCAGGATCATTTTACAAGAAAAGAATATATAAAATAAAACAATATGACACACAGGCCATTTCTTAAGTACAGTAATGCCATCTAAGAATTATAGAGAAAAAATGGATCTTTAAGGGGTGAAGAGGCCTTATTACTTAAGGTGCTTAAAAAGTCTTCCTCCTTTCAAATACAATGTTTGTTATAGAAAATCCAAGTTCAGAAACAACTTAACACTAACACTGAGACTGAAATGACAATTCCTCCCCATCAGTCCCCTTCAAGTACCTCCATCACAAACCATGTGAGTGATGAAGTCTACCAGGAAGACCACAAATATGGCAGGAAGCACGTATTTACACACCTTACCCTACTTGTCCAAGAATGCTAAACACTGCATATGTCTACTAAGTGTGGCATAAGGAGAAAAGTAGCCAGTTTTTCTCTCTATGACTCACGTCCAAACTAAGGGAACCCTAGTCTACCAGAAACTTTTATGCCCTTTTTTTTTTCTTTCTGTTTTGCAGTTTAAAAGCTCTACATGTGTTAGGACCATTTTTTTTTGCAGTAACAACCCTCTGTTCTTTCTTTAAAATACCTTCCGTAAAATCTGTCCCAAAATTGCAGAATGGACTGAACCATGACCATCCAAAATGCTGTGTGCCAAACTGACTTGTTCAAGTCCCTGAGATCCAAATTTGATCTCCAGCCCCCTGTTTTCTTTGGCACTAAAAAGAATCTTGAGTAAGTTTTGGACTCAATCTACTCTGGTAGGACCTCTTGAATGACTCTCTTTTTAGCAGCATTTGTATTTCTGGTGCTGCTGCTTTCCTCTGACTGGGTGGAACATCGGGAAATTTGCATACAGATGGAGGTGAGAGGGAAAAGGGAATTGCATAATCTCTGCAAATAGTCCTCTGCAGCCAAGTATCTTTTGTTAAGTCTAGCCAGGCTCTCTGGTGCAGGGATAATTGACCTCTGATTGCCTTCAGAGGGGAACAATCAGGCCTCCTTTCAGGAGCGCTGATAAGGTCTATGAGAGAAAGAATCTCTGGACCCTTGGTTCTGCGGGTCTCCTCTGCTGTGTGGGCATAGTAGTCCATTTGAGTTCCCGCCTCTGCCCCGGGGAAACTACTTCCACTTGGATCATGGAAAGGATCCTGGGACTTCCTGAAGCACATTTTCTGAGAACCTTGTTGATTCCTACTCCACTGCAGAGAGGGTCTTTCCATCTTCTTCACAACTGGAGTGTGTGCACTTCAGTTTTGGGCCAAACAACGAACTGCCGTCAAAGGGTGCACTGACAAACAATGACTTGAAAGGTTCTACAAAATCATACAAGCACATCCAATCATGTCTCCTGATGGAAATGCCTGAACCTGCCACCCCCGATGCACCTTCAGCTGCATGCCAGACAAGCCACATGGACAAATTTGAAACAGACTGAGGGGTAGCCAACTGAGAGGCCACAGAAGATTGAGCCTTGGCTGTAGTGGTCCCTGAAAGGGATTTTGAAAATTCCTTGATTAAGCCCCTTTGTAGTCTCATAATGTGTGCGAAGTAGTTCAGCGACCTAAGGGCAAAGGCCGCTGAACCATACAAACATTTCTCAAATCTGTCCAATGCCCTAGACTCCCCTGTTAAGGGGATGGACAGAAGACCTCTGCTTAGCAAGTACATACTTGGTGGCCACTGCTATGACCAAAGCATCTACCCTTACTCCAGAACTCCCTACCTACAGGTGGAGCCAGAATCTGATCTGGTGTCTTGTGGATTGGCTTAACTGAGTCAGGCTCCTTCCAGGCCCGCCTAGAGATGAAGTCAATGAGCTCATCGGTGAATGGAGTAAACCAGGAGGTAGACAGGCCAGCTCCAAATCTTCCAGGAATACTGATTCCTCTGGTGAAGGGTTATCATGGGGCTAACCACCTCTCTGCTTAAGGATCTCAAAGATGTCTCTGAACGAGATGTCTTCCTGTGGTGATCTTGGGGACCCTTCTCCTTCATCGAAATCTGTATCCTCGGTGACTGATTCCTGAGGGGAGTCCAAGTACCTCCTCTTGCACTTCCTCTTCCTAGGGACTTCCTCAGTGGGATGCTCCTATGAAGTATCGGAAGAGTTGTAAAACCCTGCTGCATGGTCTGGAGACTTTGCGCTGGCTGTCACTGTGGTGTAGAATGATATGGCTCAAAGTGCACAGATATCTGGGATCCAGAGGGAAGATCCAAAAGGGTAGGATCCGTCCATCCTGCTGGAGCTGAGAACATTCTCTTCACACCTCAAAGGCAGAATACTCCGGGGAGAAGGAAAATAATGAAGCCGAGAAGCTAGGCTTCTGGCCCATCAGTTCCCTCTGCCCCGAAGGCAATCTACCGTAGGCAAAAGTTGGAGCTAAGCTATCCAATGCTGAAGCTCCGAGGGGTAGAGACAGCTCAGAGAACTTCAGAGTCAAATCCAATACCTCAGATCCAACAGGGGCTCTTTGCCTCTGAAAGCCATCCAGCTCCGAAGATGTCAGAGCCAATGCACTAGGAGACAGCTTCAGATCTGAAGATAAAAATATCTGCGAATCTGAACCAGATGGATCCGGGAGGTTTGGATCCAGGGGCTTTGATACAATTGGTCATATCAGAGAAGGAGCTGCCACAGGTAGTGTGGTAGAGGGATGGGCTTCCTGACCCGAAGGGGTAGGAACTGGGAAAACACCCATCTGTACCTGCGCTGAGAGGAATCTCCTCATCATTCTGTCCACGTTCGCTTCAGTCAAACTCCTGGATGAATGAGATGAGGCAATGGAAGCTGACAGAGTGTTGTCTTTCCAAGAAGGGGGAAGGTACTCTATATGGTACCAGATCCAAAGCAGAAGAGTACCTAATCTTAGGTAACATTCTTGGATCCAGAAAGTTTGGATCCGAAGAGAGTTTAGTCATGTCCAATGAAGATGAGATCGCAACGGCCTTCTGATCTGACTTGTGCTTCTTTTTTTAAGTGGCTCCAAAGAAGATGGAGCTGATCCAGAAGGTTTAGGAGAGTTGGTGGAAAGCTCCTTAGATTTTGTTTTGGAGGACTGAGCCCCAGAAATAGCTTCAGAGGAAGAAGGAAGCAAACCCTTCAATATCAACTTGTTTTTCCTGTCTGCAACTGCACGCGGATTACAATTCTTGCAAATGCTGCAATCAATTTAGAGGTGGCCCAGACCCGAGCAAAATTTTTTAAAACCCGAAAAGCCTTTATCAGACATCCTGTAATAACAATAGAAACAAAACAAACAAATAACAGTAAGTAAAGTTTTTTTTTTTTTTAATACACAGAGATAAACAGAAGAAGGAAAAGGATACCAGCAATGCTATCGAGAAGTACATGAAAGTGCAATAAGATAAAGAAAAAGGAGTTCTAACAGATACCAACTATGTTATATAAAAACTACACAAAGAGTAATGGGAAGGGAGAATAACTAGTAATAGATTCATACGCTTCTCATAGACTGAAGAAATCAATGAGATCTCAAGCTGACCACATCTATTTGCGAAAGCGGCAAATGAGGTCTCAGGTATGTTAGGGGTTGTGCACTATGGATAAGGGAGGAACTTGAGAGCTTTTTGGTGGCTACAAGCTAAAGTAATGGCTGAGTCGATTCTGAGGTTCAGATCTGAATCAAGCAGTTGATGACAGAATGCTGACCCTCCAAGTAGTAGCACCACAATGCCCTTGCTTTTTATATATCAAATAATTGTTACTTTTAGGTAGAGTTTAAAGAAGAATTACATGCTCCTGCTTAAGCATCACAAGACAGCTAGCAAATCTACCATTCAGTAAGCTGTAATGGGTTGCATTACATAATCGAACTATAAATCTGCAAAAGACTGGATCATGAGGTGAAAGGCCGAAGGAGACAGAGGGAGGGAGAGAGGTGGTCACATAGTACTAGGTGTGGGTTAGCAGTACAGAGGGTAATACATATATTTAGCTAAGTTTATTAACCAAGGTGAATCAGGTGGGCGGAGAAGCATTTTCAGACATTATCCAGGCCACAAGGCAAATACAGGGTAAATAACATATCTCAATGCCACAAAAAGAAAAATACTCACTGGGTACAAAACTAGTAAGAAACAAAAGGAACCACGGTCAAGGCTCTAGGCAGAAACTTTTAATCCAAATGCATCCAAATTCACCAACTAAGCGCTTTCACCATAACAAATGGCTTCTTCAGAGTGAGTGAAAAGCATCCATACCTTACATTAAATACTCAACCAATCAATCATCCAATGAGAAACATTTTTAAGCAATTATGCAATAATTACAAAAGTTTGAACCACTGAATGTGTCCACGCACAATAGAAAAAATATGTTATACATACCCTAACAAAAAAATATAATTAGAAAAGCATCCTGTCTATAATTAGAATGATATCTCCCAAAAATTCACTGGAAAAAAACATTTAAATAAAATACTAATAAAAAAGTTTTTAAAAATAATTGTGCTGAAATTGTAAATAGCTTAATGAAACAAGTGTGTAGAAAATACATAATGTTCACCTATTAAAACTAAATTCTATTGGCCCTTATCCCTCAAAACAGGCTTTAAGGAGATGTGTTCATTCAGGCCTGGTGGAGTAGTGGCATCCAATAATATTTGCCATCTATATTCCAATAATTCCACCCTCAACCTGACATCACCACCCCTTTCAAGACTTCCTACTCTATCGATCACAAAGAAAGTAAATATCTTAAAGTCCATACAGTGTGTACTGTGCATATACAATGCATTGTGTATGTCGTGATTTTTAATGGCCCTCAGATGTTCTGCAATCCTGTCCTTTAACCCTACCGACAGTTTTGCCCACATAGAATTTGTTGCAGCTAACACAGGTGGCAATATATACCAAATTCTGTGTGTTGCAACTGCACCTGCCAGGGAACTCAATGGTCTTAAAATAGTTAGTCACCAGTACATAAGGTCCTTCATTAACCTACAAAATTTACAAGTTCCACACTTGTACATCCTGGAACATTTATATATAATTGTGTTTCCTTCCAAGATTTCTTTGATGTTCTTCCCCCTTGAGTATATTATTTTGGGGAACTTCCTAAATCGTTCCTCAAAATTTCATTAAATATTGTGTCCCATATTTTATTCACCACTTCAACAATACCAGACGTTTGACTATTGTATCTCAAAATTAATGCCTTGCCTTCAAAGGTGTTATTCTTCTCCACCATTTCTGTGTTGTTACCCCTTAGAATGGGTTGATATCTACTCCTCCTTTTTCCCAAAACTTTGTTTCGTATTTTTAACAACTTTAATAGGTATCCCCTGTTTAAAAGGAAGCCAATTAAGGTATACACTTCCTTATTACAAGTGTCATTGTCACTCACTAGTCTAGAAAGTCTTACCATCTGGCCCTTTACTATTCCTCTTTTTTGATGTTGAGGGTGGCAACTATTATAATGTTACAGGGAATAACTATGAGACTTTTTCCTAAATATGTTGCTATGTAAAATGTTTTCTGATTTGGTCAGTTTAATATCCAAAAATTCTATCTCATTGTTGTTCCACTTACTAGTAAATTTGAAAAAAGTAGTGGTACTGTTTACGTATTCAACAAAAGATTTGGCATCATCCTCACTTCCCTTCCACAAAATTAGTATGTCATCTAGAAATCTGTTATAAAGAGCTATTCTGTCTTTATATGGTGACCCAAATACATAAACTTCTTCCCAATATAGAAGAACTAGGTTGGAAAATCCAGGAGCACATTTTGCCCCCATAGCCACACCTGAAATTTGCTGAAACAATTCACCTTCAAATGTTACAAAATTGCTCTTCAACACCATTTCCATGCTTGTTGTCATATTTATTTTGGCAGCATTTAATTTACCATTTTTTACCAAACTTTGGGTGATATATTTAACCCCCACATCTTGTAGAATTACAGTAAATAAGTTGATGACATCTATAGTTAGGAAGGACCATTCTATGCCATGACCTGAAATCTTGTCAAGTCTTTGGAGGCAATGCCAAGAATCTTTCAAAATATGTGGAATCCCAGCCACAACCTTCTGAATCCCTTCATTCACAAAGGCAGCCAAGGGTTCAGTCTTGGAACTCCGGGACGAAACTATAGCTCTAAAAGGGGGATCCCTAGTGCCCTTGTGTATTTTCGGAAAACCAAAAATGACAGGTGTGACTGGGCATTCCACATTTAAAAAATTTAATTCCGTCTCAGTAAGTGCTCCTTGAAATAAAGCATCAAGTAAGAATAAATCAATTTTACGGTATGCTATATGCAACTTGTTAACAGAAATCCTTTGATAAGTGGTGTAGTCATCCAATATTTCCTGCATTTTAGCTATGTAATCAAATTTGGACATGATCACCACACCACCACCCTTATCGGGTTTCATAATTCTCAACTCTTTATTTTCTGCAAACTCAACCAAGGCATCCTTCTCTTGTGTAGACAAATTAGAACCATAATTTGCCCCCCATTTAGTGTTAATTATGTTCTTGATGCCCTTCAAACATAATTTTTCAAATATAGCCACATCCTTGTTGCATGGGGGTACAAAAACACTTTTCCTTTTTAAACATCCATCATTGTTTTGATGACAGACAACATTAGGATTATCCTTGAAAAAAAGGGCCAAATTAAGTTGTCTCACAAACATTTTAACATTAGTGAATACATCCACCATATTTGTTCTGAAGTTGGGTACAAATGAAAAACCTTTTGACAATACGTCATGGTGGGCTTCTTTAACATCAAAGGCACTATAATTATAAACTTTGAAGTTGGATTTGATGAAGATTTTACACTGTGACAACAAATTCTCATTGTTTAAACATACTTCAACAACACATATGGTAGTAGTGGAAATATCTGGTAAAATTTCACATGCTACTCAGTCAAAAGTTATATCAGAGTCACTTAATATCTCCTCCTGTTGTTGTTGTAGTTGTGCCATTGTTTGTTGCAACGATTGTTCACCCGTCTCTGTCCCTGATATTTCGTATCTGGAACATAGTGCTGGGTGGTTGAATTCCCCTCCCTTTTGTTCTGTAGCCGAGCTGATCTCTTTATCGGCGGGTATGCGTCTAAAAAACCCCGGATGTTGTCTCTCTGTTATCCAGCCCACCATCACCACTATCATAGTCAACATTAACAATTGTGGCACTTTCAATATGATTACCATGACTGTGTTTAACAATTCCATAAGCCCGGTTGTTTTTGTAGTCCTCCATATCCCTAGCTAACTTCTTAGTTTTTATTTGCATACTTTTTTCTACATATTTATCATTGTTGCTTAAAACATCCCTGTAACCTTGTACATTTTGACAAAACAACAAGTCCCCCACAATGCTTTCATTCAGTTTAACAATTTCCTTCTCAAGAGTATTTATCTTACTTACATTGTTTTTTACAATTATGTCCAACATTTGTAGACCCGTCTTGTTAAAAAGATCTAAAAGTTCCTTGTAGGCTTGTGTCCCTTGTTCTATACCATTGGGAAGTATCCAGATCCTAAGTCCCTTGGGGACCTGTTGTAAAGTGATAGATTTGACCAAAAATGCATTGTCCAACTGTAGCGCCCTGTATTTTCTACACTTAGTCCCAAATAATTCTATTTGTTGTTTAACAGTCAGTTCCAAAGCTTTACCTTTCTTCGAAGCCGTGAAGTCAAAATTAGGCCTTTGAAACCACCTTTTGAAATCCTCACCAATGTAGTTGTTACCATTGCTGTGCCTTGTTTCGCCTCTCACATTTGTGCCCCGGTTGTTGTCAGATGATCGGTCTTCACCTCGCTCACCCAGCTCTCGCCTATTGTTGTTAGGTCTTAGGTCTTCACCTCTGAAGTGTTAGAATTGCCGTTAACACCAACCGGTATGTTGTTGCATCGATTGGGCATGAGTGGCAAATTCAAGGTAAACAACTCAACCTGTGAGTCCGTTAGTGTCACTGGACTGGTGCGTGGAATGTCTCGTTCAGTCAAGAGTGACGTCAATCTCTCGACTGCAGCTGTTAACTCAACAACAGCTGCTTCCATGTATAAATATTTATAAATAATCAGTTAATGAAAGTTCAGCATTTTCAACCAGGAGGACGACGAGGTTAATAAAGTATGTGTAATTACAAGAAGTGTACATGAGGGGTAGGAAGCATGGCCATTGCCAATAAGGTATTAACACAGACTGTTGAATAAGATATTTAAGTTACTTGTGAAATGAGAAACAGGTTAAGTTTGCAAACTAAACAGAACCAACTGTCAGATCATAGCATGCAACTAGGACCCCTTAAAAACATGTTCAATTCCTAAATAATACTGGATGACCTTCAAATACAGAGGAACTCTATCATCATGGGAGAGTTTGATTACCAGTCAATATACTGGTATATCTATACCTCAAATAAAGGTTATACTTAAAAAATCCTTGATTTTTTTAAAAAAGAACTCCCTGAACCAAATAGTCAAAAAAACACTAGAAGACAAAATATTCTTGACCTTGTCTTTACAAATATGACACGTGTATGCACTATCAACATTGATATATCCCTCTCCAGTTAATTTCGACCACAAACTGGTAACTTTCTCCTTCAAAATCCCCAAAACATCAGATGTAAACATCACAGTATTCAAAGACTTAAAACGTACTAACTTCCTAGTTTTTGATGAAGTCTCAAAATTCAAGTACAGCTGTAGTTAGACAAATAAATTTGATGCTCACCTAGACAAATGTATGAACCTGACAGTTCCTACCAGAATTGAGCAAAATGGGAAATTCAAGAGCAAACCAGCTTGGTGGGCCACATGCATAAACAAAACAATAAAAGAATAGTTTCTTAGAATATACGGCACAACTAAAGACCCATATATCAAGGTGAACATCAAAAAGTTATCGAAGGTGTTAAATAACATTAGGAAAATAAAGGCATCCCATCAACTTAGACTAGAACTGGAAGCTAAAGATAAATTACCAGTCCTTCTTTATTAAAATCAGGAAATTAAGCAATAACATCCAATATTGTTTCAAACTTATTCAGAAATGGCACTGCCTACTCAGATCCACAGATATCACAAAAATATTAGCTAATAAATTCATTGCAAATTTCACATCCGAGACAAATATACAAAGCCCACATATTCCAAAGGATCTCAGACACTCTTTCATTAAAAAGAGCACTCGCTAAAAGGACTTTTCAAAACAAAAAATACATCCTTCGCGACACCTGATGACTATCTCACTGCCGCTGCTACAGTCTGAGCTAAAACACTGCCTTTGCTCCTAAGGAATGATGAACAGCAGGTGGGATGCCACTTTACAAGGGCTGCCCCACCATGAACACTGGAAACTGCAAACACATTAGCCCAAAGAGCCTCATTTTCAGAACCATAGAACACATCATAACTGACCTGATAAACTACTACATTAAAAACCTTCTAAGACTTGACCCCCAGCAGTCTGGCTTTAAGGGTAATTCTGGCTAATGAATCTAGTAGACTGGAATTAAGGGTAATTCTGGCTAATGAATCTAGTAGACTGGAATTAAGGGTAATTCTGGCTAATGAATCTAGTAGACTGGAATTAAGGGTAATTCTGGCTAATGAATCTTCTTTGAGAGTAACACAACATGGACAGTGATCATACAGCATATCTTAACATCGCCAAAGCATCAGATACCATACCACATGTTAACATAATTAATAAGCTAAATGTGCTCCAAATGTCATGACCCCTGTGTAGTTAGGTAGACAGAAAATTTGCTGAGTGACTGAACCCACACAGTGAGGGTGTCAGGAGTGTCCTCAAGGAGCATAAAGGTAGCCAATGGAATCCCTCAGGGATCTGTACTATGTCCTCTATTATTGGGCATAAAGTCCTCTGATCTTCAAATGAGAAAAATAGGATCTCTGGTTAACCAAGTTTGTGGATGAGTGTAAACTAGATGACCTCCTCAAATCCCATTTTGACACGCAAAACCTATAACGTGAACTTAAATATGTTAATAGTTGGTGCACAGAAAATGGGGAAAAAATAAATGCTAGAAAGTGCAATACTATTGCATTTGGTAAACAAACCTCCAATCCCACTTACAGCATAGACGGAAAACCATTCCAAAATGAAGAGGCTGTGAGACACCTTGGAACGTGAGTAGAAAATTCCCTCTCATTTGATCACCATGTTGCAACAATGGTTAGGAAATTTTTATGTCTGGTGCAGCTGATTGCAAAAAGCATCTCGTCTAGAGACAAAGTCGTCCTTACCCCTCTGTATTCTATACTGATACGGCCTATCACGGAAGACAATGCCCTTTTTGGGATGTATCTTACTAGACATATTAGGCAGTTGCAGAAACCCTAGAGGTTCCTAGTGAGAAAGATCATGGGCCTAAAAGGCTTGAGCTACCAGGAGAGGCTGGAGGCTCTGTATCTGCATTCAGTGTCTTACAGACATCTTAGGGGTGATCTGTGCCTTCCTTTCAGGTCATTAGGGATCTGGCAATCCAAGGCCACTTGCATCTCCCCAAATCAAACAATCCAGTAAACACTAAGCCCATATATCTGAACCATTTCACATCTGTCCTACAGACAATATAGGACATCAGTAAATAAATCATGGTGGAGGGACAGATTTGTCATGCAGTGCCTACTCCTTCTCTGGAACAAACTTCCACTCCATCCAGACCAAACAATGTGATGCACTACCTTCCTTTAAAACGAAGCAAGACAACTGGATGGGTATTTGCAAATTCACCACTGGAATGATTATTCAAACACTCCTTAAAAAAGTGAAGAAAGATCTGAGAGTGGGTACTGGCAAGGTATAAAAGGCCACATGACCCAGCTGCCTTGTATTTTCTACTGGTCTATGATGTCTTCATGTATGGAATTCCAAGTAACTGCAACATATATGGAAAATGAAATCATACTTAATTTTAGTATAAATGGAGGCCTCACAAGCATTAGAGCATAATGATTTCTGAGAACATGATGAGTTTACATCTGGGGGAGATGGCAGAGTAATATTCATGCAGCAGTCTAAAGGTTGGAGTGTTTAACAGAAAGTTTGATCTGAGATTAATAGGGAGCTACTAAACATCCAGTGAGGTGATGATTCATGTTTGCTCTTAGGGGCCAGGTGTATGAATCTAAGTATTAAATTTTCAGTTCTCTGTAGCATGGAGTTACTATAGTACAAACAAACATGCACACATACATAATATATATTGTTAACATTTGGTAACTGGTTGGATAGTATGGTCCAATGACGTTTTTTAGCCACAAACTCAGAATTAAGCAAGCATAATATACAATGGAAAAGAACATACAAAAGTATCACATAACATTAATACACTCACAACAAAAAACACACAAAAGAACATGCAGCAATAGTAGTACATGCCACAGAACAATAACAAAGGTGGTGTATACGGTTATCCAGATGTTAGAGCACAATATTAATAAAACACAATAAATGCTACTAACCATGTTACTTAGAATAAATGTACACAAGAGGATGGTAAGACTGAAGTGATAGGTGAGGGAGCTCAGCAAGATGATATGGGAATGAGGGTACTGAGAAAGGGTAAGAGGAAACATTGGACAGCAGGAAGTTAATACGATGACTTCTGCCAAAGCAGTAAAAAAAAAAAGGACAGCAAGCAGGAGTTTGGCAGAGGTACAGAGTGAACAGGGGAGGCCAGTAAGGACAAGCAGGAAACAGGCCACAGGAAGACAGACAATCGAGGAACATGTGTAGAAGGGTAGGTACAACAGCAGAATGTAGGTAGCGAACAAGCAAAGAATGGCAGTTAGGGGTCAAGATGGGGAGGAAAGAGGGAGAACATATTAGAAAAGTAGTGCCAATTATGGGGACAATGCACAGGATGAACACAAAGGCGGCAGCAGAGATGAAGTACGGGAGGAAAGGATGGCAGGAGGAGGACAATACTGGTAAGAATAAGAGGATAGGGAAACAGGAATAAACAAAAGCAGGAAGGGTAAGTAGGAAGATTATGGAACAGATGGGAAATGGGTCAGATGCAGAAAAGAGAAGAAGACAACTGGCACCAGAGTTAATGGAGAAGGCTGACACTGGTACATCTGCAGTAGGTAAGAAAGCAGGTAGGAGGAATATTGGGGGAAGGAACTGAGATACAAAAAAGGAGACAAAAATAGAGTTTTGATGATTAAAGGTGGTCATCAAAGGGATAGTTTTTTTGGGCTCCCTTTCTGCTTCATTCTTTCTGGTTTATCCCCATTCATCCCTAGGTCTAGCAAACACTCCTACAGTGCCCGAACTATCTCTGTTCTAATGACGGAGCCAGAGTGGAACCTATGAGCATCCTGGGGTGTCATGCAGTCGACTGTTCCGCCAGAGGATTTATACATTTACGACTAAGCTCTTGATTACCTCATCCCTTGTGTTTGCCTGTTATGTCTGAGGGCCACTCACCTCTAATGACCATGACTCCTCACGGGGAACACCTAAATGAACTCCCTTCCTCCCCTGAAATGACACCTGAGCCACTACTCAAACCCAGGTCACCTAGGCCATAGTTAGGACTTTCTCTCTCAAAACCATGCTGCTGGCTAAGGGGATTCATAGTTTTGACAAGGAAGACAGATGATATCATGTTACAGTGACTCTGGTCTCCTGGCCATAGACTTCGCAATACGTGGGATGAAGCTATCAAAGTGGTCACCAATGACAGAAAGGCAGATACATGTAGTACGCATAGGCACCAATGGCCTATCAGAGAAGTCAGATGAGGTGGTTGCAAGCAAAGTCAGGGTGCAGAAGGCAAAGAGTTTCCAGAACAAAGGTTAGAGTTCATATCCTCAAATGTTTTATGAGAACAACAAGAGCAACTATTAGCTATTTTCTCTTCGGATAGCTTTACTAAAAGTAGAAAACCATAAATAAAACAGAAAAAAGTATGTAGTTAGCACTGCCAAAGATCAAGGCATAGCAGTGACTGATTAGCAAAGCACAATGGATCAATCATTCACACCAGGTGGCAAAATAAATGCACACATACATATAGACATACACACATAACACATATTTGTGTAGGACACAAGGAGTATGTTTTTACATTCAGTCCCTCTCTAATAGCTATGGCTCAAGACTGTAACCAAATGACCCCTGGGTGGTCCAACTGCTGAAAAAAAAGCCTGGGACAGGGAAAACTTATACTCCGCTATTTTTCATTCATATTATAAATTTCCTACAGCAGTGATCTTTATTGGACTCCACAAGGTTTTCATTTTTTTTCCATTAAAATAAACTACTCTCCACTAAAATCTGTCTGAACACTCATACAATCAATGCAAAATGAACACAGTAAAACCACACTATTGTCAAAATGTGTAAAGAAACAGATAATTATTTACAATTTCTTCTCTTTTGAACAAGGACTCTCTTTGCAAACACAAACAAGAGCTGGAGTTACTTCATTTAGTTGCTCATAGTCCCACTGAAAGTTGAATATTTTGAACGCTAAGAACACTTTTTAGGTTCATAGGTAGGTACTAGGCTATTGGCCCTAGGGTCTATACAAGCCTAGCCATAACGATTCCCTGGCTATTGCTTCCCACAAATATTTACTTTCCTGGAACCCTGTCTAGCAGGGCTACTGATGTGATCCCCGGGGTGAATTTCCTATCTCCCATCCAATTGTCAAGGTTCCTCTTGAAGAGGGCCACTGAGGCGCTCTGCCTGACATGTATGGGCAGCCTATTCCAGAGTATGGGAAGTCTCTGGGTCCGGAACCTATCCCTCCAGCATGTTCTATTCATTGTGATGACAAGGTTAAGATCCCTGGAGTGTGTAGCTCGGAGGGATTAGGATTTCTTTAAGTGCAGCATGTCCAACAATTCTGGGTGTGACATGGCCTTATATGTTAGGCAGAGATCGCCTCTGAGTAGGCGATATGTGACAGAGTACAGCTGGAGTTTCTTTAGACGGTCAGCATAAGGCATCTGCTTTAGGCCTGTGATTCTTTTTGTGAGGTATTTCTACAGCCTTTCTAGTTGTTGGAGATGTCTTGTGAGGTACATACCAAACGAGGCACTGTATTCTATAATGGGTCTAATGAGGGATGAGTACAGAGGGACAATGACCTCCTTTTTTCTGGATGAAAAGCCCTTTGTGATGAGGTGTGCCACGTAGAAGGATTTTCTCACTGTTGTGGCTATGTGGTTATCAAAGGTGAGACCACTGTCCACCTGTATCCCTAGGTCTCTTATCACACTTTCGGTGTTTAGTGTACTGCCACCTATGTGGTAGTTCACAGGTATGTGCTTTTTCCCAAAGGGGACAACTATACATTTTTTGTCATTTAGCTTGAGGCCATAGCTCTGGCACCAGGCATCTGTTTCGGTAAGGCCCTTTTGTAGTATATCAAAATGACAATGAAAGGATTGATGGAAAATAAATGGTCACCCACCACAAAATACACCACTGGTGCTTATCCACAAGGAATCCAATCTAGCTAGCTGCATACATGACCTTGTTTTATGAAAGAATTATTACAGAATTAGCAAACCAGCATATGATTACGGATAATTAGAAGAATCAAGAAAATAACAAAAATAAATATCTATTGCGCAACTGTTACTTTAAAAACATTCATCAAATGTTAAAGATGGCTCAGAGTACTAATGAACAACAGATAAGAACAACAGAAAAATCCTTGTCTCGTGTCCTTACTCACCATGTCCATTATCAAATGTCCACAGACCAAACACTTGTCCGCTGACTGGTGGAAACCTGAATACTGCAAATGAAAATAAAGCCATTAGCTTTAAGTCATACACTGTCACTGATGACATCAATTTAACAGTGGGAAGCATCATACTGAAATCAAGTTAGTAACACACAAATAAGATGGTTATATTCAAACTGTGCACAGCAGAGCTGAACCTGATGAAACGATCCAAGCTGACTGCACTCAAGAAGTTGTTTCACAGACATCTCCAGTACAGACAATAAACAAAAGTTAGGTACTTAATATAATACTACATGTGTTTGGAGAATTCAGCCTTCATTAACCCACAGGACGTAGCATGCCACATATGCTCATTTTGGCAAATATACCTTTTCCAGGTTATATTTTAGCAATAACCCATGAATAAGTGTGGGTATCACATGATTAACCCACAGTTGGTGTGGTTTGATCACGAATGTGAAGCCCAGGGTGTTACAGACATTGCCACTGAAATAAACAACTTAGGAGCCTAATAAAATCCACCAAAGCCAAGTTTGAAGCTAAAATAGCTACCCAAGCCAAAGGCAATCACAATACACTTTTTAGTTATGTTTATAACCTCAAAAGCACAACCCAGCAATACAATGACCTGATTATGAACTATGGTACTTATACTGAGGTTGAAGATATAGAAAAACTACTGGCCAATAAATTTAGCTCTAACTTTACTCTGGTCTCCCCTCCGTCTGTCCCTCAAGATATATCTGAAACTGGTTCACCTCCAGCTATCACACAAGACCAAGTCCTAAGACTAAAATACCACAGCCTGTCAATATCTCTGGATGCGTACTGAATCACAATTTAGCCACCCCCCTAACAAAACTGCTCAATCTCAGCCTCCATGCAGGTTATGTACCAAACGAATGGAGAACAGCTACAGTCATTCCCCTGCATAAGGAAGGACCTTCCACAAACCCAGGCAATTACAGACCCATAAGTCTGACCACCCTCATATGCAAACCCAAGGAAAGGCTTATCATGGAGTTAATCAATCAAGACACAGGAACCTCCAAACACTAGACCCATCTCAGATTGGATCCATCAAGGGCAGGTCATGCTTACACAACCTGGTGGATGGATTTTTTTTCAAAACGTCACCAGAGCAATGGATGAAGGCAAAATGGTACACACTGCACATCTCGACCTGGCTAAAACTTTTGACACAATTTCACACTAAGGCATAGCCAAAAAGCTAAATAAACTGGGATTAAACCCCTATGTCACCCACTGAAATGCCAAACTGACTTACAGATAGGATGCAGATAATCAAAACAGGGGAAGTTACCTCCACAAAGAGACCAGTCACTAGTGGAGTCATCCAGGGTTCTGTTCTGGGACCTCTCCTGTTTGGCATTTACTTTTCTGAAGTAAAAGCCAATACCACAGGACTTTAGCTGACTAACTCTGCAGATGACTGTAAGCTAGGAGCAGTCACTGAATCCCCAAATGACCTGGCCATCCTGCAAGAAGGTTTGTCTAAAATAAATAACTGGTGTCAAAATGATGGCCTGAAACTAAATGCCAAAAAATGCTTTATTGTATCTTTTGGGAAGTCATCTACCCGAGTGATAATACAACCCTAAGAGGTGACCCAGTTGTTTGGGACTTGGGAACTTATGTGGACAGTGACCTAACTTTGACTAACATGCAACTACTGTTGTAAGAAAGTACTTCTATAATGCACAGCTTATAAACAAAGGGATTGTGTCACTATCTAGGGATGTCATTGTCCTCATCTAGTCTGCCCTCAATATGCCAGTCACTCAATATAATGCCCCCTTTGGCATGTGTTTGTCCAGACACGTGCAACAGCTGGAACGCCCACATAGATACCTTACTAAAAGGATGCAAGGCCTAAGCAACATGTCCTACATGGACCAACTGAATGCCCTGTCACTATACTTGATATCCTATAGACTGCTAAGAAGTGACCTGTGTCTGGAGTACAAGGCATTCTGCAACCCATTACTGATGGATTTACTGCACATTAGCAAGTCAAATGGCATCAGAAATACTCAGTCTAGGGATCTAAACTTCTTCTGTAACATCAACAGAATGGTTTAGGGTATATTTCCCAAAAAAAATATCGCTGCTGTGCAACAGACTCCCCATCCACATAAAACGAGGTTTAACCCTGCCCATTTTCAAGTGCAACTTAAAGCTATGTATGGGAAACAGAAAATTTACTCCAGGACTGCCCCCTGTACTAACAATGGACAGAGGCAGCTCCTAAATGCTTTATTCCATGGATGGGTCCTCTCAAATTATCTATGGTATGATCCTTGTTATTCGAATTAGGAGTAATATATTATTATTGACCATGGAATGGGTAAGGTCAATCTACAATCAAATGGGCTAGGTTATTTCAAAAACAATAAGGGAAACTGGCTAGGCTTAAAATGGCCTCCAAGGGCAGCTAGCCTAATAATCACCTATGAATCCAGTCATGGGTTACTGATATTATTGAAATTATTTAAGAAATACTTTGCGTATGTTTGCTAAATAATGTCTTTGTATAATGGTGTGTTAGTGTCCCTCTGTGTTGTTCATTTTTTTACTGATGTACTGCACATATGTATGGTACATACGTTTGCACAGCACATCAATACAATGCCAGGTAGCTGTTTTGAGTGAGAGCATATCAGTTTGTCTCTCTTTTTTTGAAACCATAAGGGACAGGACAAACACATGACAAAAGTGAGAGGCATTCTGTTAAGGTTTGGACAGTTGAAAGGTATGGTTAAAAACGTTACAGTTAATTGTATCAGGAGTACTGTATCTTTTAACTGTCCAGAGTTTTGCAGAATTTCCCGATTTTATTTTTACGGAAATAAAAACTATCAGAAAATACTTGGAAGATACAACATATCCTAATAAAAAGTGCTTTCGCCTAACTATAGTGCAACGACGAGATTTCTTTTTATTAGGATATCAAACCAAAAAAAAAAACAAACAAAAAAAAAAAAAAACACTGTTAGCAGCAGGAAAAAAAAAGTCAGCCCTCCTCCAGAAAGTATGATGTTAACGAAGCACAAAGGACTGGGCAAGGCCAAAAAATTCAGGTACTGTGCATATTATAAATTAAGTGACTGATTCTAGTTCTACAAACATCAGAGAGACTCTGTGTGTCTAAATCTTTTACAGACAAGGGACAGTCTGTGTGTTCTTTGAAAGTGGACTTCGAAAGTTAATTTAATAAACCATTTTTGTTCAGTGACAAAAACAACAGTAGTGGTATGCCAAGGAAGGTGCATTCTGAAGTGCAAGGAAAAAGCTTGGGACATTGAAAGAACTTATTTTTTTGTTTGAAAGTAAAATGTTTAAAAAGTATTCAAATGGAAAATGCTCATCTCTCAGAATGCTTGCTTAAGAAAATAGTACCAAAGGGACTTGGGGTCTGGTCTACAAGTTTCCCTTTGGGATAGAATGCAATGATGAGTTAATTTCGGAGTTTGTGGAAATGTTTAATACACATGGGTTAGAACTTGTACAGGAAATTATTAAATGTAATAGATATAAGGTTGTGTCAACTTTTTAGTGAGGTTGAAAAGTTGAAAAATGATATTAAGGAAAACTTGTCATTTCCGCAGTATGAAAATTTGTATCTTAAGAAAATGAAAGTGGTAGAAAATGAATGTGATAAGGTATTTGATTAAAAATGCAATATAATCCAGAGAGATCTTTTAGAATATAAAGAAAATAAAGCATATCCCATGAAGCATGGAAAGCAGGGTTCAATGATTATAAAAGAAAAACAGGGAACATACAAAATGATGATGGTTATGTATCTAGTAAAAAGCAGTGGTACGGTTGGAGACCATTCTATAATAGGAATAATCAACATTTTTTTCAAGGCCGTCAGAAATGGGATGTAGGCTTAGTGGAAGAAACAGAGCCCAAAGTTTAAGAAAGTGGAGAAACAGAAACAGCTGGGGGAGATGAAAAATAATACAGGGGAATCTGATTTTTATCTTGGAATTACCTGTGAATAAAACGAAAATAACAAACTTTCTGGAGGTGGGCTGACTTTTTCCTGCTGCTAACAGTGATTTTTTCTTGGTTTGAAGTTGTGGTTGAACACTGTGGTCGTGTTTTTGGTTGCTTTTCTATTAGGATATGCTCGGTTTACAATGGGCATGCTGCTTGGGGTGCCCAATTAGCATGCACGTTTGGAATACCCTTCATTGTATAATTGTACTTTCCTCTCATTAGTGCCCTGCCTCTCTCTCTCTCCCACTTTCTAGTTTCTGATAAAGCAGATAAAAAATAAAAAAAAAAAAACTGCCGCCATACCTCTCTCTCCCAAAACAGGGGAATGGAAAGAGGGTTGGTAAGAAAGGCTGAATTCTTCAAGCAGTTACTTTTTATCCCTCTCCAAGAAGACTGCAGCCTGTATTAAACTCTGGAACAAAATCCCCATTGTCCTGGGAGGCTGGCTCAGCAAAAAACATCCTAAGCACTGTGTTCCAAAAAAAACCTATACCCGAGAACAATATCCACTTTAGTGGAGGTACCAAGCGGTCATCTTGAAAGTTGGTAGGTTGGGATGGACCAACCCCTGCGGATGCGACAGGAGTCCCAGAGTTGGATCCAGAGTCCACGGACGGTGAACTAGGTGAGGTCAAAGAAAGGGGAATCAGACTTGATGGGGCCAATTGGGTGCAATGAGGATCACTTTGCTTATCAACCATAATGCTTTCTTCAAGAACTGGGGTATTAGGGGAATGGGAGGAAAGGCATAAAGCAGTCCCGGCGGCCAATCATGTAGAACAGTATCTCTCGGGACTTCCCCTGAGGGGTTTTATAGGGTGAAGTAGCTGCTGCATTTTTGGTTTGTGGGAGATGCAAACAGGTTGCAGCAAGGCTGACCCCAACAATGAAAGATCTCCATCGCTACTATAGGATTGAGAGATCACTCATGAGGCAGGAGAATGCATCTGCTTAGTTTGTCCGCAATCACGTTGGAACTCCCGGGAATGTGCATTGCTATCAGAAAGCGGTTGGAGGTGATCGTCCATTGCCATATTCTCAGGGCTTCCTGACATAATGGATAGGATCTGGTTCCTTTCTGTTTGATGATATACCAGATGACAGACAGGTTGTCTGATTGGATAGCAACTGTCCCCGAAGGAAAGGTATGCTGGAACTCCTGCAAAGCTAAAAGCAATGCCCTCAGTTCTAGGACGCTGATATGCAAACTCGCCTTTAAGGGGGACCAAATGCCTTGGACTGTATTTTCCTGAAAATGCCCCCCCCCCCCCAATCAGGGATGCATCCGTGATCAATACGGCCTTGAGATGGGGAATGAAAAGGGGTGACGCCATAACTCTTCCTCTGGCTTCATCCACCAGCTCAGATCCTGCTTGCATTGATTTGTTATGCGGATTGGATAAGACATTGTGTGTGTGAACAGAGACCACTCTGATGCTAGGAGCCACTGAAGCAGCCTCATGTGAAACCTCACCAGGGGAACTACGGTGATTGTCTCTGCCACTGATCCTAGTAGTTGTAAGACTAAGCAAGCTGGCACTATGTCTTGGGAGAGTATCACTCGGAGCTGTGATTTTAACCTCTGAAGTCTCTGAAGAGGCAGAGCAGCCACACAAGATATTGTGTCGAATATTGCTCCGATAAATTCTATGCTTTGAGTGGGTGCCAGTTTTGACTTTTCTTTGTTTACTGAAAAGCCTAAGAAGTCTGCCAGGTTTAGAATATAATATAAGGCATGAAGCAGTAGATGCCTGGTGGGGGTGGGTAAGGAGCCAATCTTCTAAATATGGAAACACCCGGAATCCTTGTAGCCTCAGATGAGCTCCTACCACTGCCATGCATTTGGTGAACACCCTGGGGGGGGGGGCTGTGCTGAGACCAAAGGGCAGTGCGCGAAATTGGTAATGACTGGCTCCCAGCTAGAAGTGGTGGTATCTTCTGGAGCGATTGTCCATCTTTATGTGGTAATATGCATCCTGAAGATCTATCGAGCACCTACAATCATCTTTCTCCAGAAATGGAAGGATAGACTGAACCGTGACAATCCAGAATTTTGTCTGTCGAACAAACTTGTTCAAGAAACTGACCTTTAGAACTGGCCTCCAGTCCCCTGTGTTTTTTGGCACTAAAAAGAATTTTGAGTAAAATTCGGATCCTATCTGGTCTTGTGGGACTGTTTTTTTGAAGCAGCTTTTGAATTTCTTGAGCTGCTGCATCCCTCTGACTGACTGGAACATTGGGGATTCACCTTTGTGGCCTTGGAAAAAGATCGAAGGGGATATGGTAACCTCTGGTTATCTTCTGCACCCAAGAATCTGATGTTATTGAGAGTCAGGCTAAGTGGTGCAGAGAGAATCTTCCCCCGACTGCCTCTAGTGGTAAGCAATCAGGCCGCTCCTCAGGAGCACTGAGAGGTTGCCCAGAGAAAGAATCTCTGGAACCCTGGTTACGAAGGCCCCCTCTGCCATGGGGGGGCATCTTCCTGATGAGTTCCCCCCTCTGCCCTGGGAGAAAACTCTCCACATTTGTCTCAAAAAGACCCTTGAGACATCCTGAAAGTACAGTTTTGTACCTACCATAAATGTAGATGTCCGAACTGGATAGCATCTGCAGTCATAACAGCTGGGTTGTCCTGTCGTCAGGCAGCCCGTCAGTCGGCCGGATTCCAAAGTCCGGGTCCGGCTTCGGCTGATGTCGCTCTTCATCCGACGTCATCTCTGTTGGACTCCGGGTATAAAGGCATCAGCCGACGCCATTTTCCTCAGTGTTTCTTGCCCCAGATGTCAGAAGCCCTCCTGAAGGCTAAAAATTTTGGATAGATGCCAATGTTTCCAAAAAGGATAGAGGTAACCACAAAAATAAGCATGTATGTACATATATACAAACAAATACACCATAAGAGACTCCCCCCCATCAGCTAGCTATTAGGAGGGTAAACACCCTAGGAGTACCTCAGAGGGAAGGAGGGAGGGTAATCCTGACTGCAGATGCTATCCAGTTCGGACATCTACATTTATGGTAGGTACAAAACTGTACTATGTCCTTCATGGATGCATCTGCAGTCATAACAGCTGGGTAGAATACCATAGCCAACTAGGGGGAGGAGGATAAAGGTAGATTATGGTGAGTTTAGGATCCCTTGCAGTACAGCAGTGGCAAACCCTGCTCGGGATCTGGAATATAGAGGCAAATTATAATGCTTGGCAAATGTATGCACGGAGGTCCAAGTAGCCGCCTCAATAATGTCTTTGGTAGCCACTCCTCGTAAGAAGGCTGTGGTAGTGGCTGTTGCCCTTGTAGAATGAGGTCTTATGTTCTGTGGAATTGGTTTTCCATGGAAGGAGTAACAGAATCGTATGCAATTTCCTATCCATTTGGAGATTGTCTGTTTGGAAATAGCTTTTCCCTCTCTTCCTGTTGCGTAGGCCACAAAAAGTTGGTCAGTCTTTCTGCTGCTTTTGGTTCTGTCCAAGTAGTAGCGTAGCTGTCTATGTACATCCAAGGTATGCAGTATTCTTTCACCTCTGTTTTGTGGGTTGGGAAAGAAGGTAGGTAGGTGGATTATCTTGGTGGAAGATTAGGAAGGGTTGCACTGCCATTAAGGCCTGTAGTTCTGAAACCCTCCTTGCTGAGGTGATTGCCAGAAGGAAAGCAGTTTTCCATGACAGGTGTTGTAAGTCTGCTGTTGCTGCTGGCTCAAAGGGTGATAGTGTCAACTTTTCTAGTCTGAAGTTTAAGTCCCAAGCTGGTAATGGTGGTTTCCTTGGAGGTTTTACATTCTTGATTCCTCTGAGAAATTGTCTGAGCAGAGGGTGTGAAAAAACAGGAGGATCAAAGCTGTATTCTGCTGAAATAGCTGATGCATGTATCTTGATGGAGGAGTAGGACAGGCCTGAATGGAGAAGTTCGGCCAGATACTCCAGGATGTTAGAGCATATCCATGGCGTGACACATCTTTTCCTCTTTCAGAACTCCAACTGACAAACCTTTTCCATTTTCCAGCGTAGTTCCTTCTTGTTGAAGGTCTGCGTGCTTCAAGAATAATGTCTTTAACTCTTTGGGAAAGTTCTTGATTAGCTGCTGCTATGTGATGTTCCATGCAGTCAGTTGTAAGGTTTTCAGGTTTGGATGTATGGTGCTGTAGTTGTTCTGAGTTAGCATCAAAGGCATCAGGGTATTGGCCACATATTGTTCGAGACAAGCTCCTTAGTAGTGGGTACCAGTGTTGTCTTGGCCAGTTTGGAGCTATCAGGATTATCCTTGGATGTTCTTCCTTGATTTTTAGAAGTACTTTGTGTATCAAGGGAGAGGTGGGAATGCATAAGCTGTTAGACCTTTCCAGCTGAAGGAGAGCGAATCCACTTTCCATGCTAGTGGGTGAAATGTCCTTGTGCAGAATTTTTGAGTTGGTGATTGTGAGGAGATGCAAATAGATCTATCTGAGGCATTCCCACTTCTTTGTAATGGTCCTGAAAATGTCCGGGTGCAGGTGCCATTCGTGAGCATCTGATGTGGTCCTGCTTAAAATGTCCGCTAGAGTATTTTCTTTTCCTGGTACAAATCTTGCCTGCAGCTGGATGTTGTAGCTGAGTGCCAGGGTCCACAGTTCCAAAGTCATTCTGCATAGAGGGTATGAATGAGTGCCTCCCTGTTTGTTGATGTACCACATGACTGTGGTGTTGTCTGTCCTTATCAACAGCTGGCCCTCTTTGAGAAATGGTCTGAACTCTTGGATAGCCAGTTTTACAGCCAGCATTTCTTTTAGGTTGATGTGCAGGTGAAGTTGATCCTGAGTCCACAATCCTTGCACGCATTTGTCCAGCATGTGGGCCCCCCATCCTAGGTCTGAAGCATCTGTTGTAATGCTCTGGCTTGCTTGACATCTGTGAAAGGGAAGGCCTGGGTTGGGCGGCATGCCTGGGCCCACCATAGGAACTCCTGTTTTAAACATGGAATTAGTGGGATTTCTGTTTGAGGCTGTGCCTGTGTTGGGACCATAAATTCCGTAGGTACCACTGTAGTTTTCTCATATGTAGTCTGGCATATGGAACCTAAATTATGCATGATGCCATGAAGCCCAAGGCCTGCAGAACTTTTCTTGCTGTTAATTTGTTCAGCTTTGTTAGTGACAAGAAATAAAGAGGGAGTTCTTTTTGTTTTTCTGTAGTTAGGAATGCCATTTGTCTCACTGTGTCCAATTCCGCTCCCAAGAATGTCCTTGTTTGGGATGGTATCAGCCTTGACTTTTGTAGATTGACTGTGTATCCCAGTGCTTGTAGCAAGTAAATGACCCTTTGCAAATCTGTTGTCAACTTGCTTTTGTTGTCCCCTTGTAGCAGGCAGTCGTCCAGGTATGGGTAAATATGAATTCCTGTAGTCTGCAGTATCACGATTACTGATGCCAGGCATTTTGTGAATACTCTGGGCAGTAGATAAGCCAAAGGCAATGCTGAGAATTGATAGTGCTCTGATCCTGCAAGAAATCTGAGGTATCTTCTGCAGATTGGTCGAATAGGGGCGTGCAGGTATGCCTCCTTGAGATCTAGAGTTACCAGCCAACACTCCTTGCCCAGCATGGGAAGAAGTTGCTGTAGGGTCAGCATTTTGAATTTTGGGACAATAATGTATGTATTCAAGGTGGACAGGTCGAGAATTGGTCTCCAACTTTTTTCCTTTCTTGGAACTAGGAACAGTCTGGAGTAGAACCCCTTTCCTTGCTCTGCTGTAGGCACTTTTTCCACAGCTCTCATGTTTGCTAACTCCATTATCTGTTGTAAAGCTTCTGTTTTTTGATTTGGAGGTAGATTTGGCATTCCTCTTTTGACTGGTATAGTGTGGAAGTGGAATCGGTAGCCTTGATGTATAATTTGCAGAATCCACTTGTCTTTTGTTATATGGTGCCAGTTCTTTGCAAATAAAGTTAACCTTCCGCCTAGTGGAGCTGCCATTTGTTCCCTGGTAGGCGGTTTTAGGAGTAAGTCACTGTGGCTGTGTTGAAGTAGTGGCAGTGGCTGTGTCTGTGCCTCTGTTGTTACCTTGCCACTGTCGTCCTCTGTAGGCACTTCCTCTGGTTTGGTTTCTGCCTCTGGAACGTCTATTCCTGCCCTTTGAAATCTTGTGGAGTCAGGAAAGGACCAATTCTTGGCAGGCCAGTTCCTGCTAAACCTTGGGGTTGAACCTGCAGGAAATCTTTAACAGTTTGAACTGATTTTGCCTTTTCTTCCATTTTCTTCATAACCTGCTGGGCAGGTGCACCAAACAAACTTGTCTTATCCATAGGAGCATCTAACAATTTAGCTTTAACATGATCTGGTAGAGCTTGCTCCTTTAGCCATGCATGCCTTCTTATCACTGTGCCAGTCATGGCTGATCTAAATGAAGCCTCCAGTGCATCATAGCCACATTTTAAGGAATGGTTACTAACCTGTTGTATATTATTTACCATTTCTAATACACATTTCTTATCAAGAGCTTCATCAGTGGTTAATATTTTAGTTAACTGATCAAGCATAAACTCTTGGTATTGTATCATGTGAAACTGGCAGTTTAAAGCTCTAGCTGAGAGAGTAGCTGAAGTGTATACTTTTTACCCCATCTGTCTAATGCCCTTGCTTCCCTTTCAGAAGGAGTAGGGTTTTAGCTATGGTTGCGGCAACTGCCTTGGGACCCTGGGATATAGTTTCTGGGTCTGCAAGGGGGCCTTGTAAAGGTGGTGATGAGTGTCAGGCACCCTGTAAAATCTGTCTGGTTTGGCAGGGGCTGGGGTAATGAGTCTGGATCAGAGCAGACATCATTAAAGCGTCATCTACCACAGAAAGAACAGGAGGTATAGCTAAGGGCCTGTGTTGTGGAAGGTGTAGAAAGGTTCTAAGTCTTTTTGGAATCTGAGAATTCTTGTTGCTGCCATTGGAACTGCTCTGCATGGCATGCAAGGTTTCCCCAAAGGAGAATTCTTCTGGAGGAAGCAGCTGGAATGGATTCTTCAGCATCAGAATCCTCAAAATTGGAGAAAGGGGCCTCTGGTTGGTCAGTAATGTCTGATTCATCTGCAGAATCCTCAGAGGACACTGGCTCAGGGGGCTCTGCCCTAGGTCTCTTATCTGGGGGCTGAGAGGCCCTGTCTGGGTGAGATTGAGATCCTCTAATTAAAGAAATCAAATCTTCTGCCAAGGTGAGCATTTGGGAACTAGAAGAGGGCCTGGTTGAGGGTGGTTTAACAGGCACTGATTTGGTAGTCTTGGCTGCTTTAGCCCTGGCGAAGGCCTTAATGGACATGGCTGCTGGAGGCCTAGCAGCACCACGTGCTGGGGTAGAGACATCCAGGGGAATGGTGTCTGATAAGTTAGTGGGTAAAGTTTCAGAGGCCGATTCAAGAATTGTAGCAGGGGCCTCAAGTGTAGAGATAGATTCGGCTGTACCTAGATCAGTTTTCTCGGTTTCGGCCGAAACAGAGACACTCGCGGTTTGCTTAAGCGTGGTTTCAGTCGAAACCGCGGACCGCGAGTGTCGGTCTTTTTCTTTGCGTTTTTTGGCAGAAAGTGTAGTCGGAGGTTCCGGCGACATAATGTAACAAAGTCAGAACGAAAAAGTGTTCTGCAAACTCCGACCGTAGCCTAAGCGTTCGTCGGTTGTAGGAAGGATAGGGCGAACAGGCTGCTACGTCGTGGGCTGGGCCTAAACAAGGCAGACAGTAAGAATGGAAATCTTTATGAGGTATTTGTTTCCCACAGGTTAAACAATTATTAACTTTTCTGACATCGGCTGAGGCAAGAAAGAGTCCCCAGCGGGGTACTTAGCTTTAGAAGTCTTGATAGTATTGTAGAAAATCTCTGGATCCGACCGACCGGCACTTGCGAACAGCTTCTGCTTGGCCACGCGCAAGAAAGACTGAGGAAAATGGCGTCGGCTGATGCCTTTATACCGAGTCCAACAGAGATGGCGTCGGATGAAGAGCGACATCAGCGAAGCGGACCCGGACTTTGGAATCCGGCCGACTGACGGGCTGCCTGGCGACAGGACAACCCAGCTGTTATGACTGCAGATGCATCCATGAAGGACATCCACATCTTCCACTCCTCTGATTCTTGGAATCAGGTCGATAAAGACTGGAAAAATGTTCACCCATGGCAGACAGGGTCTTTCCATCCTTTACACATCTGGCTAAAGTGTCTTTAACTTTTTGGCCAAACAACGAGGAAGCATCAACTGGAGTGTTGACGAAGAAAGACTTGAAGGGTCGCCAAGTCACACAAGCGCATCAGGTGTGACATCTCATGACAATGCCTGCACCTGCTGCTCTGGCCACCACTTTGGATATATGTGCAATCAACTACATGGAGGAGGTAGAGATAGATTCTAGGGTGCAAGCTGGGAGGCAACCTTGTCACGTGCCGTCAGACATTGCTCCTGCTAGGGTTCCTGAGAGTTCAGTGATCAGGTCCCTCTGAAGATGGGTAAAATGTGCCAAATAATTCAATGCCCATATGGCAAAGGGTGGTGAACCATAAACCAGCTTCAATAATCTGTCCAACATCTTAGACTCTCAATTTGGAGGAGAGACAGTAGGACTCTCCTCTCGAGTTCCTTCTTTGTGGCCACCGCCACCACCATAGCATCTACCGCTAAAGCCTTGGACCAGTGGGGGTGATTCTCTGGGGGTGAAAAGTATTTTGTCAGGTCTCTGGGGGATTGGCTCCATGGTATCATGGGCCTTCTAAGCATGATGCACAATGAGGTTGACTAGATCATCTGCAGGCGGGGTCACCCTGGAAGTAGAAGGTTGGGCACGGCAAGCCTGCAAGAAGACATATTCCTCGGAGGAAGGGCTGGTGGACTTCCAGCCACTCCTCTGTTTTAAAATTTCTCTTCAGGGGTGACCATGGGAATCCTTCTCCTTCATCATTGTCTGTATCCTTGGTGTGAGATTCTTCAGCGAATCAACGTGCTTCCTCTTGCGATCTCTTACAAGATGGCTCATCAGGGGGAAGGTCTGAAGAGGACTCCGAAGAGAGGGTACCCTGCAGTAGGGTGTCTTGCTGCTCCAGTGCTTGCTGTCCCAATGCAGCAGACTATGACAGCTGTGAATGAGAGGACACATGGATATGACATTTTGACGTAGAGGTTGCCAATTGTGAGCCTGCTGAGCCGTGCACTCTCTCCATAATCTGAAAGGCAAGCCAATCTGAAGAGGGATGGGAGCCCAGAACCGAGAAAGACAACCTCGGAACTGAGGTCACACACTGCTCCAATGAGCCTGCCCCCAGAGAAGGAGCTGTGAGAGGGCTCAGAACTGTCAAAGCTACTGGAACCGTAGATGTGGAAAAATTGGTGCCGTACTAGGGATTCGGGCCGACAGCCAATTCACGGTCTCGTGGGTGAGTTGGCTCCAACTGAGCAAGGTCCAAAGAATGGGTTTGGTACCAAGGTGATATCCACCATCAGTACCAAAGAAGTTGGCATCAGGAGAGGCATCGAAGGAGGAAGATAAGTTGGAGTCTATGTTAGGCATATCCACGCGTGACACATCTTTTTCCTCTCTTCAGAACTCCAACTGACAAACCTTTCCATTTTCCAGCCGTAGTTCCTTCTTGCTGAAGGTCTGCGGCTTCAAGAATAATGTCTTGCCTTTAACTCTTTGGGAAAGTTCTGATTAGCTGCTGCTATGTGATGTTCCATGCAGTCAGTTGTAAGGTTTTCAGGTTTGGATGTATGGTGCTGTAGTTGTTCTGAGTTAGCATCAAAGGCATCAGGGTATTGGCCACATATTGTTCCGAGACAAGCTCCTTAGTAGTGGGTACCAGTGTTGTCTTGGCCAGTTTGGAGCTATCAGGATTATCCTTGGATGTTCTTCCTTGATTTTTAGAAGCTTTGTGTATCAAGGAGAGGTGGGAATGCATAAGCTGTTAGGCCTTCCAGCTGAAGGGAGAGCAATCCACTTTCCATGCTAGTGGGTGAAATGTCCTTGTGCAGAATTTTGGAGTTGGTGATTGTGAGGAGATGCAAATAGATCTATCTGAGGCATTCCCCACTTCTTTGTAATGGTCCTTGAAAATGTCCGGTGCAGGTGCCATTCGTGAGCATCTGATGTGGTCCTGCTTAAAATGTCCGCTAGAGTATTTTCTTTTCCTGGTACAAATCTTGCCTGCAGCTGGATGTTGTAGCTGAGTGCCAGGGTCCACAGTTCCAAAGTCATTCTGCATAGAGGGTATGAATGAGTGCCTCCCTGTTTGTTGATGTACCACATGACTGTGGTGTTGTCTGTCCTTATCAACAGCTGGCCCTCTTTGAGAAATGGTCTGAACTCTTGGATAGCCAGTTTTACAGCCAGCATTTCTTTTAGGTTGATGTGCAGGTGAAGTTGATCCTGAGTCCACAATCCTTGCACGCATTTGTCCAGCATGTGGGCCCCCCATCCTAGGTCTGAAGCATCTGTTGTAATGCTCTGGCTTGCTTGACATCTGTGAAAGGGAAGGCCTGGGTTGGAGGCATGCCTGGGCCCACCATAGGAACTCCTGTTTTAAACATGGAATTAGTGGGATTTCTGTTTCGAGGCTGTGCCTGTGTTGGGACCATAAATTCCGTAGGTACCACTGTAGTTTTCTCATATGTAGTCTGGCATATGGAACCTAAATTATGCATGATGCCATGAAGCCCAAGGCCTGCAGAACCTTTCTTGCTGTTAATTTGTTCAGCTTTGTTAGTGACAAGAAATAAAGAGGGAGTTCTTTTGTTTTCTGTAGTTAGAATGCCATTTGTCTCACTGTGTCCAATTCCGCCTCCCAAGAATGTCCTTGTTTGGGATGGTATCAGCCTTGACTTTTGTAGATTGACTGTGTATCCCAGTGCTTGTAGCAAGTAAATGACCCTTTGCAAATCTGTTGTCAACTTGCTTTTGTTGTCCCTTGTAGCAGGCAGTCGCCCAGGTATGGGTAAATATGAATTCCCTGTAGTCTGCAGTATGCGTTACTGATGCCAGGCATTTTGTGAATACTCTGGGCGCAGTAGATAAGCCAAAAGGCAATGCTGAGAATTGATAGTGCCCTGATCCTGCAAGAAATCTGAGGTATCTTCTGCAGATTGGTCGAATAGGGACGTGCAGGTATGCCTCCTTGAGATCTAGAGTTACCAGCCAACACTCCTTGCCCAGCATGGCAAGAAGTTGCTGTAGGCTCAGCATTTTGAATTTTGGGACAATAATGTATGTATTCAAGGTGGAGAGGAGTAGAATTGGTCTCCAACTTTTTTGCTTTGTTGGAACTAGAAACAGTCTGGAGTAGAACGCCTTTCCTTGCTCTGGTGTAGGCACTTTTTGCACAGCTCTCATGTTTGCTAACCCATTATCTGTTGTAAAGCTTCTGTTTTTGATTTGGAGGTAGATTTGGCATTCCTCTTTGACTGGTATAGTGTGGAAGTGGAATCGGTAGCCTTGATGTATAATTTGCAGAATCCACTTGTCTTTGTTATATGGTGCCAGTTCTTTGCAAATAAAGTTAACCTTCCGCCCAGTGGAGCTGCCATTTGTTCCCTGGTAGGCGGTTTTAGGAGTAAGTCACTGTGGCTGTGTTGAAGTAGTGGCAGTGGCTGTGTCTGTGCCTCTGTTGTTACCTTGCCACTGTCGCCCTCTGTAGGCACTTCCTCTGGTTTGGTTTCTGCCTCTGGAACGCTCTATTCCTGCCCCTTTGAAATCTTGTGGAGTCAGGAAAGGACCAATTCTTGGCAGGCCAGTTCCTGCTAAACCTTGGGGGTTGAACCTGCAGGAAATCTTTAACAGTTTGAACTGATTTTGCCTTTTCTTCCATTTTCTTCATAACCTGCTGGGCAGGTGCACCAAACAAACTTGTCTTATCCATAGGGCATCTAACAATTTAGCTTTAACATGATCTGGTAGAGCTTGCTCCTTTAGCCATGCATGCCTTCTTATCACTGTGCCAGTCATGGCTGATCTAAATGAAGCCTCCAGTGCATCATAGCCACATTTTAAGGAATGGTTACTAACCTGTTGTATATTATTTACCATTTCTAATACACATTTCTTATCAAGAGCTTCATCAGTGGTTAATTTTTTAGTTAACTGATCAAGCATAAACTCTTGGTATTGTATCATGTGAAACTGGCAGTTTAAAGCTCTAGCTGAGAGAGTAGCTGAAGTGTATACTTTTTACCCCATCTGTCTAATGCCCTTGCTTCCCTTTCAGAAGGAGTAGGGTTTTTAGCTATGGTTGCGGCAACTGCCTTGGGACCCTGGGATATAGTTTCTGGGTCTGCAAGGGGGCCTTGTAAAGGTGGTGATGAGTGTCAGGCACCCTGTAAAATCTGTCTGGTTTGGCAGGGGCTGGGGTAATGAGTCTGGAGCAGAGCAGACATCATTAAAAGCGCCATCTACCACAGAAAGAACAGGAGGTATAGCTAAGGGCCTGTGTTGTGGAAGGTGTAGAAAGGTTCTAAGTCTTTTCGAATCTGAGAATTTTGTTGCTGCCATTGAACTGCTCAGATGGCATGCAAGGTTTCCAAAGGAGAATTCTTCTGGAGGAAGCAGCTGGAATGGATTCTTCAGCATCAGAATCCTCAAAATTGGAGAAAGGGCCTCTGGTTGGTCAGTAATGTCTGATTCATCTGCAGAATCCTCAGAGGACACTGGCTCAGGGGCTCTGCCTCAGGTCTCTTATCTGGGGCTGAGAGGCCCTGTCTGGGTGAGATTGAGATCCTCTAATTAAAGAAATCAAATCTTCTGCCAAGGTGAGCATTTGGGAACTAGAAGAGGGCCTGGTTGAGGGTGGTTTAACAGGCACTGATTTGGTAGTCTTGGCTGCTTTAGCCCTGGCGAAGGCCTTAATGGACATGGCTGCTGAGGCCTAGCAGCACCACGTGCTGGGGTAGAGACATCCAGGGAATGGTGTCTGATAAGTTAGTGGGTAAAGTTTCAGAGGCCGATTCAAGAATTGTAGCAGGGGCCTCAAGTGTAGAGATAGATTCGCTGTACCTAGATCAGTTTTCGGTTTCGCCGAAACAGAGACACTCGCGGTTTGCTTAAGCGTGGTTTCAGTCGAAATCATGGACCGCGAAAGTGTCGGTCTTTTTCTTTTTTGGCAGAAAGTGTAGTCGGAGGTTCCGACGATATAATGTAAGCAAAGTCAGAACCGAAAAACTGTTCTGCAAACTCCGACCGACGCCTAAGCCGCTCGTCGGTTGAAGGAAGCACAGGCCGAACAGGCTGCTACGTCAGTGGGCTGGGCCTAAACAAGGCAGACAGTAAGAATGGAAATCTTTATGAGGTATGTGTTTCCCACAGGTTAAACAATTATTAACTTTTTCTGACATCGTCTGAGGCAAGAAAGAGTCCCCAACGGGGTACTTAGCTTTAGAAGTCTTCGAAGTAGTATTCGGTAGAGAAAATCTCTGGATCCGACCGACCGGCACTTGCGAACAGCTTCTGCTTCGGGCGCCACGCGGCAAGAAAGACTGAGGAAAATGGCGTCGGCTGATGCCTTTATACCCGGAGTCCAACAGAGATGACGTCGGATGAAGAGCGACATCAGCCGAAGCCGGACCCGGACTTTGGAATCCGGCCGACTGACGGGCTGCCTGACGACAGGACAACCCAGCTGTTATGACTGCAGATGCATCCATGAAGGACATCCACATCTTCCCACTCCTCTGATTCTTGGAATCAGGTCGATAAAGACTGGAAAAATGTTCACCCATGGCAGACAGGGTCTTTCCATCCTTTACACATCTGGCTAAAGTGTCTTTAACTTTTTGGCCAAACAACGAGGAAGCATCAACTGGAGTGTTGACGAAGAAAGACTTGAAGGGGTCCGCCAAGTCACACAAGCGCATCCAGGTGTGACATCTCATGACAATGCCTGCACCTGCTGCTCTGGCCACCACTTTGGATATATGTGCAATCAACTACATGGAGGAGGTAGAGATAGATTCTAGGGTCGCAAGCTGGGAGGCAACCTTGTCACGTACTTCGTCAGACATTGCTCCTGCTAGGGTTCCTGAGAGTTCAGTGATCAGGTCCCTCTGAAGATGGGTAAAATGTGCCAAATAATTCAATGCCCATATGGCAAAGGGTGGTGAACCATAAACCAGCTTCAATAATCTGTCCAACATCTTAGGCTCTCAATTTGGAGGAGAGACAGTAGGACTCTCCTCTCGAGTTCCTTCTTTGTGGCCACCGCCACCACCATAGCATCTACCGCTAAAGCCTTGGACCAGTGGGGGTGATTCTCTGGGGGTGAAAAGTATTTTGTCAGGTCTCTGGGGGATTGGCTCCATGGTATCATGGGCCTTCTAAGCATGATGCACAATGAGGTTGACTAGATCATCTGCAGGCGGGGTCACCCTGGAAGTAGAAGGTTGGGCACGGCAAGCCTGCAAGAAGACATATTCCTCGGAGGAAGGGCTGGTGGACTTCCAGCCACTCCTCTGTTTTAAAATTTCTCTTCAGGGGTGACCATGGGAATCCTTCTCCTTCATCGTTGTCTGTATCCTTGGTGTGAGATTCTTCAGCGAATCAACGTGCTTCCTCTTGCACGATCTCTTACAAGATGGCTCATCAGGGGGAAGGTCTGAAGAGGACTCCGAAGAGAGGGTACCCTGCAGTAGGGTGTCTTGCTGCTCCAGTGCTTGCTGTCCCAATGCAGCAGACTATGACAGCTGTGAATGAGAGGACACATGGATATGACATTTTGACGTA